>NC_052087.1:42874221-42976721 GCF_015852505.1 Tachyglossus aculeatus
TTAGGTCAGGAGAATAGGCAAGAGTCATGTCTGCACTAGGAAATTACATGGATGATTGAGTCTGAAGTGTTTCTCAGGCAACTGAATTGTTTGGAGAATGGGTTTGGGTAGACAAAGCCATATGTGTTTATTCAATTACACATTCCATTATTAATTCTGATCGTTCATCCTGGAATCGTCTTTCAACTACATCTGACCTGATTGCCTTGGGGTCTTCTCCAGAAGTTAGTGCAGCGTTACCTAACGAAAAGATCATGGGCCTGGAAGACAGAGGCCCTGTGTTATAATCCTGATTCTTGACACTTGCCTGCTGTGTGACTTTGGACAAGTCGCTTTATTTCTCTTTATTAGAGAAGCAGCGTGGCTCAGTGGAAAGAGCCTGGGCTTGGGAGTCAGAGGTCATGGGTTCTAATCCCATCTCCACCACATGTCTGCTGTGTGACCTTGGGTAAGTCACTTAACTTCTCTGAGCTTCAGTTACCTCATCTGTAAAATGGGGATTAAGACTGTGAGCCCCATGTGGGGCAACCTGATGACCTTGTATCCCCCCAGGGCTTAGAACAGTGCTTTGCACATAGTAAGTGCTTAACAAATGCCATCATTATCATTATTTTTCTCTGTGCCTCAGTTTCTCCATCTGTAAATGGGGATAAAATCCTACTTCCTCCTACTTAGATTGTGAGCCCAAAATGGGACAGGGGCAATGCCTGATGTCAGTACAGTACTTGACACATAGTAAGCACCTAACAAGTACCAAAATATTATTATTATTATTCATTCATTCATTCAATAATATTTATTGAGCACTTACTGTGTGCACAGCACAGTAATAAGCGCTTGGGAAGTACAAGTTGGCAACATATAGAGATGGCCCCTACCCAACAGTGGGCTCACAGTCTAGAAGGGGAAGACAGACAACAAAACATATTAACAAAATAAAATAAATAGAATAGTAAACATGTACAAGTAAAATAAATAGAGTAATAAATCTGTACAAACATATAGGTGCTGTGGGGAGGGGAAGGAGGTAGGCGGGGGGATGGGGGGAGAGGAAGGAGGGGGCTCATTGTGGGAAGGGCTCCTGGAGGAGGTGCGCTCTCAGTAGGGCTTTGAAGGGAGGAAGAGAGCTAACTTGGCAGATGTGTGGAAGGAGGACATTCCAGGCCAGGGGGAGGATGTCGGTCGGGGGTCGACGGTGGGACAGGCAAGAATGAGGCACAGTGAGGAGGTTAGCGGCAGCGCAGTGGAGGGTGTGGGCTGGGCTGTAGAAGGAAAGAAGGGAGGTGAGGTAGGAGGGGGTGAGGTGCTGGAGAGCCTTGAAGTCGAGAGTGAGAAGTTTTTGCCTGATGCATAGGTTGATTGGTAGCCACTGGAGATTTTTGAGGAGGGGAGTAACATGCCCAGAGCATTTCTGCACAGAGATGATCCGGGCAGCAGCGTGAAGTATAGATTGAAGTGGGGAGAGACAGGAGGATGGGAGATCGGAAAGGAGACTGATGCAGTAATTCAGTCAGGGTAGCCTGAACCAGCAGGGTAGCGGTTTGGATGGAGAGGAAAGGGAGGATCTTGGCGATGTTGCAGAGGTGAGACCGGCAGGTTTTGGTGATGGATTGGATGTGAGGGGTGAATGAGAGAGCAGAGTCAAGGATGACAACAAGGTTGTGGGCTTGTGAGAGGGGAAGGATGGTAGTGTCGTCTACAGTGACGGGGAAGTCAGGGAGAGGGCAGGTTTTGGGAGGGAAGATAAGAAGTTCAGTCTTGGACATATTGAGTTTTAGATGGCAGGCAGACATCCAGATGGAGATGTCTTGAAGGCAGGAGGAGACACGAGCCTAAAGGGAGGGAGAGAGAGCAGGGGCAGAGATGTAGATTTGGGTGTCATCAGCATAGACATGATAGTTGAAGCCGTGGGAGCAAAAAAGTTCACCAAGGGAGCGAGTGTAGACAGAGAACAGAAGGGGACCAAGAACTGACCCTTGAGGAACCCCTACAGTAAGGGGATGGGAGAGGGAGGAGGAGCCCACAAAAGAGACTGAGAATGAATGGCCGGAGAGATAAGAGGAGAACCAGGAGAAGACAAGAGTCTGTGAAGCCAAGGTTGGATAGCGTGTTGAGGAGAAGGGGGTGGTCCACAGTGTCGAAGGCAGCTGAGAGGTCGAGGAGGATTAGGACAAAGTAGGAGTCGTTGGATTTGGCAAGCAGGCAGTCATTGGTGACCTTTGAGAGGGCAGTTTCGGTGGAGTGTAGGGGACGGAAGCCAGATTGGAGGGGGTCAAGGAGAGAGTTGGCTTTGAGGAATTTGAGACAGCGCGTGTAGACAACTCGTTCAAGGAGTTTGGAAAGGAATGGGAGGAGGGAGATAGGGCAATAACTAGAAGGGGAGGTGGGGTCAAGAGAGGGTTTTTTTAGGATGGGGGAGATGTGGGCATGTTTGAAGGCAGAGGGGAAGGAACCAGTGGAGAGTGAGTGGTTGAAGATGGAAGCTAAGGAGGGGAGGAGGGACGGGGCGAGAGATTTCATAAGATGAGAGGGAATGGGATCAGAAACACAGGTGGCCAGAGTAGCATTTGAGAGGAGGGAGGAGATCTCATCTGGGGATATTGCTGGGAAGGATGGGAGAGTAGCGGAGAGGGTTGAGAGCTGGGCGGTTAGAGAAGGGAGAGGAGTGACTTTGGAGAGCTCAGAATTATAATATAATAATAATAATAACAAATATCACCATACTCCATCTCAGGGGCTTGTTTGTCCTACTGCTTCCTTCCTCTGTAAACGTTTTTATGGTCTGTCTCCCCCTGTTAGCTTGTGAATGTTTTGTGGACAGGAAACATGTCTTGTGTTCAGCTATGATTTCCCAAGTAGTATCATTAGCAGTAGTGGTAGCAGTAACAGTAGTAGTAATACTAGTAGTAGTAGTAGTAGTAGTAGTAGTAGTAGTAGTAGTAGTAGTAGTAGTAGTAGAATTAGTAGCAGCAGTTGCAGAAATAGTAATAATAGTAGTAATAGTAGCAATAGAAATATAACTAGCAACAGCAGTAGTAGTAAAAGCAGTAGAGTAGGTGTAATAGTAACAGTAATAATAATAATGATGATGATGGTATTTGTTAAGCACTTATTATGAGCCAAGCACTGTTCTAAGTTCTGGGTTAGATACAGGGTAATCAGGTTGTCCCACGTAGGGCCCACAGACTGAATCTCCATTTTACAGATGAGGTAACTGAGGCACAGAGAAATCAAATGACTCACCCAAGATCACACAGCTGATAAGTCGCAGAGTCGGGATTAGAACCCATGACCTCTGATTCCGAAACCCGGGCTCTTGCCACTAAGCCATGCTGGTTAGTAGTAGTAGCAGTAGCAGTAGTAGCAATAGTAGTAGTATTTATTGAGAATTGAGACATTTTCTACCTAAACCAGCAGCACGGTGTAGTGGAAAGAGCTCCAGCCTGAGAGTTATAGTCCCAGTTCTGCCACTAGTCCACAGTGCTATTTTAAGCAGGTTGCCTAATCATTCCATACCTCAGTTTCCCCATCTGCAAAATGTGGATGATAATACTTGCCTCTCCCTATCTCACTGGCTTGTGGTGAGGGCAAAAATGGCACAGGTAGCGTGAAAGTGCTTCGTTATATTGTTGCGCTGTACTCTCCCAAATGCTTAGTAACACGTCCTGCATATAGTAAGTTCTCAGTGAATATGACTGATTCATTCATTCATTCATTCTTTCAATCGTATTTATTGAGCACTTACTGTGTGCACAGCAGTGTAGTAATCGCTTTGGAAGTACAAGTTGGCAATATATATAGACGGTCCCTACGCAACAATGGGCTCACAGTCTAGATCTGATTGATCTGATTGATCAGTTGGAAATAGATGCTCTCTAAAAATCAAAGCATTATTTCAACCCAAGACTGCTTGTCGGGATGTGATTAAAATGAAGGTGTGAGTTGCTGGTGGCACTTTAGTGGCATAAGCCAGGATACCTGTCTTGGAGTTGCACATGACATGAAAGTTGGAGGGGGGCCTAGAGGGCCTGAATAAATTGTAGAACTGGGTGGGATGGAGGGGGCTTCACCATCATGAAACTGGGGTGGGTGCGTCTCTGTTCCTTCCTTCCCTCCTAAGAAACAGAGGGCATTTCTCTCCGAATGTTTCATTCCTTGAGCTACACAGCAAATCCCCTGCTCGTTCAAAGCAAGACCCCCAGGGGTAACCCCATCAGAGCTATACCACTGTTTGTCAGAGGAACAAAACACATTTAGGAAATCAGCTCATAAAATCCTTCATCATGCACCATCCTCCCCACATAACCACTTATCACTGGCACAGAGGAAGGAAACTGGCACAGAGCAACAAATGTGTGTATTCCAACTATATATGGACAGCCGCCCGCCCTTTCCCCCCATGCCCAGCTGGGAGGAGAGAAACTTCTTGGCCTGACAGGCCAACCTCCAGTTCCAGATGAGCCACTGGGCACTCAGATTTCTGGGTAAAATTGAGAGGGCATCCCCAAGCTCCTTGCTTATTTCTGGGGTCAAATAAAGAGATTGGCTTCTCTGGCTTGGAAGTTTTAACCTTCATTGGCACAATCAGATTTTACCTCAACAACAGGATGAATTTAGATTGGGCATAAAGAAGGGCTTTCTGCCACAGCAGGGTATTCTGGGATGGCACAGGATGGATTAAGACAAGTAGACTTCAGTCAGTGTAAATCTGAATAAGAGTAGAGAGCTTGATCGTTTTGGATTTGGCATTCTTTTGGGCTGAGAATGTCATGCCGTGAGGATACAGCTTGTTTATATAGCAGGAATAGTAATCGATCAATGGATCACAGGTATTTATTAAGGGCTTACTGTGAGCAGAGCTCTAATAAATGCTAGGGATAATATAACATAGTAGTATTATAATAGTATTACATAATATATAGTATTATAATAGTATAATAGAGTTGGAAGTTATAACCCCGTTCCTCAAGATAGTAGTAGTAGTAATAATAATAGAAGTAGTAAGTAGATATTTATTGAGTGTTCTAGTTGTAACATATTGTAATAATAATAATAATGACATTTATTAAGTGCTTACTATGTGCAAAGCACTGTTCTAAGCGCTGGGGAGGTTACAAGGTGATCAGGTTGTCCCATGGGGGGCTCTCACAGTCTTCATCCCCATTTTACAGATGAGGTAACTGAGGCCTGGAGAAGTGAAGTGACTTGCCCAAAGTCACACAGCTGACAATTGGTGGAGCCGGGATTTGAACCCATGACCTCTGACTCCAAAGCCCAGGCTCTTTCCACTGAGCCACGCTGCTTCTCTAATGTACTAAGCATTTGGAAAATACAAAATAAGCAACTGATAGGTCACCTGCCTGAAGGGAGCTTGCAATCAAATTAGGGAAGAAGACAGTAAAGTATTTACTGATAAATCAAAATGGGTAATTGTGTAGAGATCAGGTTGATGGCTAAGGAGATACAAAGAGACTCAAGAACAGATGAGTGGAACTTGGTCTGGGAGAGGGGCTGGACCCTGAGAACTGGCCACTGGAACCACTCCCCTAGCTGGACATAGCCCTTCCAGGAGGAAGGGGTGTGGAGAGATTGAGGGGAGGTGTTTGAGGAGCAGAATCCATCAATCAATCATATTTATTGAGCACTTACTGTGTAAAGAGCACTGTACTAAGTGCTTGGGAGAGTACAATATAAGTGAGTTCATTCATTCGTTCAGTCATATTTATTGAGCGCTTACTGTGTACAGAGCACTGTACTAAGCACTTGGGAGAACACAGCACAATAAACAGACACATTCCCTGCCCACAACGAGCTTACAGTCAAAAGGGTTAGAAATGTTCCAAGACCAGAATGAGCCTATAGTCTAGCAGGAGAGACAGACATGAATATAAATAAATAAATAAATTATGGATATGTACATTAGTGCTGAGGGGGGCTGAGGGGGAGGTGAATAACGGGAGCAAATTCTGGCTGCTTCTGCTCACATGCGAGAGGCTGCTGACAACCCTCATGTGATGCAGGTTTACATATGGTACTCTCCTACGTGCTTAGAACAGTGTTCTGCTGATTTTAGGTCTAGACTGTAAGCTTGCTGTGGGCATGGAATGTGTCTGCTCTATTGTTGCATTGTACTCTCCCAAGGCTTACTCTGCACACAGTAAGCTCCTAATAAATACAATGGATTGCTTGATTGTAGGTGATCAAAATACCACTGATCCATTGATCAATTTCTTCCCTTCTGGTTGGGAAGCTCTCAGCTCTTATCGGAGACATAGATTGAATGAATTGTTGAGACCATTGCTCCCTGGGAATCTGCCTATCTGGTGTCCCTTTTCTAGATTGTAAGCTCCTAAAGGGCAGGAACTGGTATTATCCTTTAAATGGACTACAAACATGTAATACGTAGAGCATATACTCCATGGGCACTTAACAAAGGACTTGTTCATTGAATCCATCAGTTGTATTTTTTTCATGGTATGTGTTAAATGCCTACTATGTGCCAGGCACTGTACTAAATGCTGGGATAGATACAAGATAGTCAGGTTGGACCCAGTCCCTGTCCCACATAGGGCTCACAGTCTTAACCCCATTGCTAAAATCCGCCCTTTCCTCTCCATCCAAACAGCAACCAGGTAAATACAATCATTCATTCTATTCCTCTGGGATTACTGCATCAGCCTCCTTGATGACCTCCCAGCCTGTCTCTCCCCACTCCTGTCCAAATTTCACTCTGCTGCCCTGATCATTTTTCTACAGAAATGTTCAGGACATGTCAGTCCACTCCTCAAAAACTCCAGTGGTTGCCCATCCACCTCTGCAGCCAACAAACACTCAAACTCCTCTCCATTGTCTTTAAAGCACTTCATCACCTTGCCCCTTCCTACCTCATTTTGCTACTCTTCTACTACAACCCAGCCTGCGCACTTTGCTCCTCACCTTCTCAATGTGCCTCAATCTCACCTCTCTCGCCCCAACCCCTTGCCCATGTCCTGCCCCTGGCCTGGAATAGCCTTCCTCCTCAAATTTGGCAATTAGTCACCTCCACTAAAAAGTCTTAATGAAGGCACAACTCCTGCAGGAGACCTTCCCTCACTAACCCCCCCCTTCCCTCTTCTCCCACTCCTTTCTGTGTCTCCCTGACTTGCTCCCTCTATTCTTCACCACTCCCAACCCCACAGCACTTATGTACACATCTGTAATTAATTTATTTATTTTAATGTCTGTCTCCCCCACTCTAGACCGTATGCTCATTGTGGCTGGGGAATGTGTCTGTTTATTGTCGTATTGTACTCTCCCATGCACTTAGTACAGTGCTCTGCACACAGTAAGCATTCAATAAATATGATTGAATGAGTGACTGAATGAATGAATTTTGCAGATGAGGTAACTGAGGCACAGAGAAGTGAAGTGACTTGTCCAAGGTCACACAGCAGACAAGGGGCAGAGCCAGGATTAGAACTCAGATCCTTCTGACTCCCAGGCCTGTGCTCTTTCCACTCATGGCTTAATAATAATAATGATGGCATTTTGTTAAGCACTTACTATATGCAAAGCACTGTTCTAAGCACTGGGGGATACAAGGTAATCAAGGTTGTCCCACCTGGGGTTCACAGTCTTAATCCCCATTTTACAGATGAGGTAACTGAGGCTAGAGAAGTTAAGTGACTTGCCCAAGGTCACACGGCAGACATGTGGCAGAGCCGGGATTAGAACCCATGACCTCTGACTCCCAAGCCCGTGCTCTTTCCACTGAGCCACGCTGCTTCTCAGAGTACAACCCTGGCAAGCCCCCTACCAACCAACAGGAAGTTTATGCGAGTCACCACAGTTAAAGGCAACACTGTCCATAAATAATCTCAAATCACCCACCTCTCAACCTCTCCCGAGGTCTGTGACGTGGATGCAGCCAGTTTCACAAAGGTAAATAAATGATTATTTGCAGAAGTATTTTCCGTGCTGGGGAATTGAGATGTTTCCCATCACCTCTGCTCTCCAATGGTAATCAAGCCACTAGCCTACTCGTTCTGCCCTTCTGCAGAATGGCTTTCTGGTTGTTTTGTGAGTCTCGGTCTGAAGATCTTCAAAAAAACCAAACTGTTTCTTTCTTCCAAATGAAAGTGTATATCATCACTAAGAAAACTGAAAAACATCTCGGAAGAGAAACCAAGTGAATGGAAAGGACAGTGGGGAGTTATCGAAGTTTAATATATGAGCGTCTCAGTCAGCGAATCGATGGTATATAATAATAATAATAATAGTAATAATAATAATAATAATAATAATGGCATTTGTTCAGCACTTACTATGTGCAAAGCACTGTTCTAAGCTCTGGGGGGGATACAAGGTGATCGGGTTGTCCCATGTGGGGCTCACAGTCTTAATCCCCATTTTACAGATGAGGTCAATGAGGCCAAGAGAAGTTAAGTGATTTGCCCAGAGTACTTAATGTGAGCAGAGCACTGTACAGAGCACTTAAAATCCCAAATCTGGCCATAGCCATTGCTCCTTAAGTTTCTCTGGCTGAAGTTTGGCTTTTTCCAGTGGCCCACTGGAAACCAAGCAGATCCAAGCAGATGGGTCACCCCTCTCTCAGGAGAAAATTGGAAGCTTGCACTGGCAAGGTGACAGGGCAGCCAGAGCAGAGGTGGCCAATATGAGCGATCATCCTCAATGTCATCAGCATCATCATCATTGCCATCTTCGACAATGAGCCCCAACTCAGCACTCCCAGGACCCATAGCATCAAGTTCCATGGTGAAGTTAACCAAAGCTGTTGGCCCTGGGATTCCGATAGCCCCTTCAAGTTAAAAGCTCTGTGCGCATTATTGCAAATGCCATTTTAGCTTCTTATTCTAACCAAACCTAGAGCGGCAATATCTATTTTCTCTCAGTTGGTTAAAATACTGCTGTCTGCCTAGGCACCAGCCAGCAGATTCAATAAACAAGAATGACTATTTGCTGCTGAAGTGTGGTGTGTTTTGTTTTTTTTTCTTCAAACCACAGAACAGATTAAGAATCAAACTCGAAACAAGACGCGGAAAAAAAAAAAAACCCTCAGAGCTGTAAGCAAACATCCATTCCAACAGCTGAAACATGTTATTACATCTTTCAGCTGATTTATTGGGGACCCAGAGAGATTTCATAATCATCTTCGGTATTAAAACAAGGGGAATAGAGACCCATTTCAATAACGATGATGGTTGTTTGGAGAATGCCAGTCACATGGAGGGATGTTATTTACGTCGAACAATATGAAGTTTCTGCTCCTCCCACTCTGCTCCTGTTCTCTCTGCCACTGCCTTACATGGCTCATGCTAAGAAGTGTTGACAACATGGTTCAGAGGCTAAATATAATAATGATGGATTGTGCCGATTTTCTTTGTGGGCAGTTCGTTAAAAGAAAGGAAAAATAAGCCCAACGCAATGAGAGGGCTAAGAATACTCCCGGATTTAGGAAGGAACAAGTTCCAACACGGTCATGTGCAATTCAGGATGACTTGGAACCACTTGGTATAAAGAGATTAAACCTGAGTGCTGATTCAAATTTCTCCTCCCCTTCTTTGCTGCTCCCCCTGCCCCTTCTTCTGCCCTCTAATTTGGGTCCTGTAAAACAGGAGGTTGGGAGACAAACGGGTGGGCAAGCAGTGGAATTTCTGTTGAACACGCTGAGCCTTCATTTGTGTTATTTTCTAACACGGTGTTTTATTTTTGTCCATGCCTGTCACAAATCTTGAAATGCCATTACAGAGTTAGCAGATGGTTCCCAAGTATTCATACCTGATAAAGCCTCCTGGGTGATCAAGCACTGAAAAATCAATATATTTTTCAACTTTCAATGGCTGGCTATTCAGTTTCATTCCATCTTGCTATTCCTCCATGGTTCCTAGGTTAGTTACACTTACTCCACCATTGCCTTAAGCTCTAATCTCCAGCCCGGCTGATCTGGAGAGTTAACGAATGGCTCCCGCACGGCCTCGGTTCACTTCAAGTTGCCTCTCGTTTCGGCAGGAGGTTAGGATGGCTGTGCTCCTGGGTTTAGTTCCACAGTCCTCCCAGCTTTCTCTGCCTTGGAACCAGTCAAGCCAGTATCCTTGCATTCCTCTGTGCGCTGTCTCAAACACCTCTGTCGTTTCCTTACTGTGATGACTCCTGAAAGAGAGAAATAGAGAGGATAAACGACAATCTCCTTTTGGGTCTGTGAAACTGTGGGATCTTTCTAGATTCTATCATTGGTATGTATTGAGCACTTACTGTGAGCAAAGTGCTGTACTAAGATCTTGGGAGAGCATAATATAACTGAGTTGGCAGATGTGATCCCTGCCCACAAGGAGTTTATAGTCTACAAGGGTGGGGAGACAGACATTAAAATTGATTTGGGATGAGGGAAATAGTACAGTATAAGAGCTTTTTTATGATATTTGTAAAGTGCTCACAATGTGCCAGGCACTGTTCTAAGCACTAGGGTAGATACAATTTGCAAAGCATGCCTCAGTGGAAAGAGTCAGAGGACGTGGGTTCTAATCCCGGCTCCACTACATGTCTGCTGTGTGACCTTGGTCAAGCCAGTTAACTTCTCTGTGTCTCAGTTACCTCATCTGCAAAACGGGGATTAAGACTGTGAGCCCCATGTGGGACAACCTGATTACCTTGTATCTATACCACCACTTAGAACAGTACTGGGCACATATTACACACTTAAAAAATACCATAATTATTATTATTAAATTGTAAATTATTATTATCATTATTATTATTATACAAAGTAATTAGGTTGGACACAGTTCGTGTCCCACATGCAGCTCAGTCTTAATCCCCATTTTTCACAGGAGGTAACTGAGGTACAGAGAAGTTAAGTCCTTGACCAAGGTCACAGAGCAGATGAGTGGCTCAGTGGAAAGGGCACAGGCTTGGGAGTCAGAGGTTGTGGGTTCTAATCTCAGCTCCGCCACATCAGCTGTGTGACTTTGGAAAAGTCACTTAACTTCTCTGTGTCTCATTACCCCATCTGTAAAATGGGGATTAAGACTGTGAGCCCTACATGGGACAACCTGATTATCTTGTATCTACCCCAGCGCTTAGAACAGTGCTTGGCACACAGTAAGCACTTAACAAATACCATCATTATTATAATTATCATGAGTGGCATAGTCTAAATTAGGACCTACATCCTTACGTTTACATAAGTATTGTGGCCCACCCCCACTGGAGATGGTATAAATATAACTAATGAAAATGGCAGTTGCCACTTGTCTGCTGTGTGACCTTGGGCAAGTCACTTCACTTCTCTGGGCCTCAGTTACCTCATCTGGAAAATGGAGATTAAGATTGTGAGCCCCATGTGGAACATGGACTGTGTCTAACCTGATTTGCTCATAACTGCCCCAGTGCTTAGTACAGTGCCTGGCACATAGTAAGTGTTTAATGAATAACATAAAAAAAAATTAAAAAATCCTCAGACCCATTCTGAAACCACATATCCTCCAGGAGGCCTTCCCCAGTTCATTTCTATTCTCCCTACCCTATATTTACCCTTGGTGCCCTTCCCTGTCAACTGCCTCTTGGGTGTTTCTGTCCCAGCTACGCACTTGTCCACCTGTAACCTTCCTTTTTTAAAGGTAGATGTTAAATGCTTACTATGTGCCAAGCACTGGACTAAGCACTGAGGTAGATGCAAGCTAATCAGATTCAACACAGTCCACATCGCACTTGGGGCTCACAGTCTTAATCCTTATTTTACAGATGTTGTAACTGAGGCCCAGAGAAGTTAAGTGGCTTATACAAGCTCACACAGCTGACATATGGTGGAGCCAGGATTAAAACTCAGGTCCTTCTGATTCTAAGCCCTGTGTTCTTTCCATTAGGCCAACTTGTTTCATGGATTTCTGGATGTAGCTTACTCACTCTATCACCTAGGGACTAATGGGGATCTATAGGCCTTTTCCTTTGTTCCTTTCATCTGTAAGTGAACTCTTGATAGAATGTAAGACTCTTTTTTATAATGGCATTTATTAAGCGCTTACTATGTGCAAAGCACTGTTCTAAGTGCTGGGGAGGTTACAAGGTGATCAGGTTGTCCCACGTGAGGCTCACAGTCTTAATACCCATTTTACAGATGAGGTAACTGAGGCACAGAGAAGTTAAGTGACTTGCCCAAGTCACACAGCTGACAACTGGCAGAGCTGGAATTTGAACCCATGACCTCTGACTCCAAAGCCCGGGCTCTTTCCACTGAGCCACGCTGCTTCTCTTAAGGGCAGGGGGTTGTCTACTCATTGTTCTGTACTCTTCCAAGTGATTAGTTCAGTACTCTGCATATAGTAGATGCTCAGTAGCGACTAGTGATTGACTAATAAATCAAACGCAGCTAAGGACCCCCCACCTAAGGTCCCCAAGAAGAACTGGAGGGAAATGAGAGGCTGGGTCTTTTTGATAAAGGTCCGGGCCATCCTTTGACATAATAATAACAACATTTGTTAAGCACTAATTATGGGTCAGGCACTGTTCTAAGCACTGGGATAGATACAGGCTAATCTAGTTGGACATAGTCCCTGTCCCACATGAGACTCACAGTCAAAGTAGGAGGGAGTAGGATTGAATCCTCATTTTACAGATGAGGTAACTAAGGCCCAGAGAAGTGAAGTGACTTCCCCAAGGTCACACAGAAGAGACGTGGTGCAGATGGGATTAGGACCCAGGTCCTCTCCCTACCAGGCCCGTGGTCTTTCCAGTAGGCCACGCCACTTCTGTAACATGATAAATGGGAAGTGAATCAACTGAGCTGGGGACCGGGCTGGGTAGCCCAGAAATTCTCATCAGCAGTGGTGATAATAGTACTGCGTGTGGTCGGGCACTGTACTAGCAGCCAGGAAGTAATGCAGAGGCTGGAATTATCCCCTCTCCCTCACCCTCAGTGGGCTCACCATCTCAGGAGATGTGGCCCACAAACTTGCTGGACTGCCTCCCTTTCATAACAATTGCAGCAGCAACAGGACCACAAAGGGATTGATTGATTGGCTAGTGACTTTCAACTACAAAATGCCCCCCCTTCGTAATGGAGCCCTGACAGCCCTCAAGGATGCCTGCCAGGGAGACACCTACGATGTCACAGACATTCTGCCCGGCACGGAGAGCAACAGGATGATGTCAAATGTACCATTTTGTGGAAGTCTAGCCAGAGTCTCCCAGTCTTCGAGCATTTCTGTAGGGGGACCCTCTGGCCCCCTGACTTGCTCCTGAGGTTTTGAGTTCCCCTCCCATCTCCTCCTGAAGTCAGGTGCCATTTCTGAGCTGCAGGACTCTATGACAGGAGGAGACAGGAAATTTAAAATGAAGGCATCCAATGTAAAGGGGTCTGGAGCCATATTGGAACCTGTCAGGGGACAGACCAGCTGCCCGGTATTTAACTGGTCAAATGGTCACACACATCCCCCGACTGTATCCCTGAGCCTCCACAATTTGGGAGCACCTGCTGAGGGGGCTCCCACTGTTCAGTTTAGGCAAGGTTCCAGGAACCCCAGCATCGCAAGGAGCCACCGAAGGTCATTGGATCCAAGCCCCTGTCTCCATGAATGAGAATACCTAAAAACTGCAGACCAGATGACCGTTAATTTTTAAAGATCCCAGAGAAGGAGCCAATACAAGCTCCCTTGGTTTGCCGTCTTGGGGTTTACTGGCCCAGACAGCCAAGAAGCCCTTCCTCATGTTCAAATGAACACTGCCTTACAGTAGTTCAAGCCCATTTCTTTCGTCCAGGCCTCGGGGGAAATCAAGAATAAATCCTCGTCCTCTGCAGAGAGAGCGGAGGGCAGGAAGGACCTCCCCACCCCCCTGCAACAAACGCTAAGCCAGCCCACTGGATCCTGGCTCCTGATTCTTGCTGTTGGGCTGTTAGGAGTGGGTTGGAATGAGGTGGGAGAGATGGGGCAGGGGAGGTGGGAGGTTAGACTCTCCCTACTAGAATCATCCCTTGGTTGAGGTGGGGGAGCTCCCCAAATTTTGGCAGAGAGTCTCACAACCCTCACTACTAGAATCATCTCTTGGCTGGTGGGGAGAGCTCCCCAAGTTGTGGCAGGGGACTCCCAACTCTCACTACTAAACTCATCCCTTGGCTGGGGTCTGGTGGTGGGGGGAGCTCCCCAAGTTTTGGCGGGTGACTCCCAACTCTCACTCCTACAGTCATCCCTTGGCTGGTGGAGAGGGGGCAGGGGGTAACTGCCTGCAGAAAGACATGGAACAACTTGCGAACGATGGAACTGAGACAGCTCGAGGCGGTTGTATTCCCCTCGAGCACAGCGGCAAGACACTCTGTGCTGCTCTTCGGCCCTGCCACTCCCCCCAGGCAGATGCCTGAGTCATGCCGGGAGAAGTCCTCACTAAAAAAGCCTCTGCAATGATTAATTGACCTTAACCAGTTTAAGGATGCTTATTTGCACACAGTTATGAAGTGTTGCAATATGTCACAAATGAGAGTGGCTTCTATTATAAGCATAATGGCATAAACAGTGAAAGCTGGTTACATTTCCTTAAAAGTTCATCGCAGGGAATGGGGAAGCTTGAGAAGCTAAACAAATCCAGGCAATAATGGAAATGTAGCATGAAATTACTTCTGTAAACAACAGCCATTCATTATTTGAACATTTTTCATAAGAGAGAAGGCAGACGAGGACTGGGGTGTGTGTGTGTGTGTGTGTGTGTGTGTGTGTGTGTGTGTGTGTGTGTGTGTGTGTGTGTGTGTGTGTGTGTGTGTGCACGCGCGTGTGTGTGTGTTTTTGTGTGTGTGTGTGTGTGTGTGTGTGTGTGTGTGTGTGTGAAATCAGGCTGGCATATGAGAGAGAATTTCAAGCAAAATCTTTCAGGGTTCTTCAGCCATACATCAGTCTTAAAAAAAAAAGCAACGTGCTGATTGATCTCTTGAATATTAACAATCAATGCCATTTTCTTCATTAAATTCTGAGTGGAACATAAAGAAAGAATATTTGATTTAAGGAGAAAATAAGGGACCACTATTTAATGTTGATTTGGTGTAGTGAATAACCCCTGAGAGAAATGTAAATAGCAGACTGCAATAACATGACAGCACACTAATCATATTTACAAACTATATTAAATCTGTCCATTGTGCTTGCCTGCCTACGGATTGGCCCAATTGTAATTGTCATTGTAACCAGTGTTGGCTTATGGGAGAATTTAACCGCAGTGATATAAGGTGAGCGCCGGGCTTATTATTACTTTATTATTACCCGGTTTATGTTTATTAAAACAATTTGTCATGCAGAACAGGAATGGGGGAATGGGAACATTAAATCGTGCTGTACTCAACCTGAAGAAATGAGTTACAATAAAATTAATGGCAGGCAGGACACAGCTGACACTTGTAGCCGCACGGAGCGGCACGCGGCTCGTTTCATTCCTTGTTAGGGTCACGCCATTAAACTTACATATCCAGAGCTCCTGAAATTCCGGGGTGATGGAGGAAAAGTTTATGAAGCAAAAGTGGGTTTTTCTGCTGCTAACGCATTCCGTTCCATTATTACCCAAATCAGGAATGCAGATGGAAAATGTAAATCACTCTGAGTTATTGAAAAAGAGTGCTAGAGTGAATGTCCTTCAATTTTTACAGAGGCTTAAAGGCCCCAGGAATGGGCTGTGGGCTTGGGCAAGCCTGACTGTGGTCTCTGAAGGATCTGAGCAAAGAGAGCAGAGAGGAGGCTGGACACGAAAGGTCTCATAACAAGTTTAATAAAAGCTGCTTTATTTTCTTTCTTGGAAACTCTAGGGGTCCTAACTTGATAGCTTCAAATTTATTTCTGTCCAAATCTTCATTATTTTAAAGTCGAGGCAGAAACCAATGACCGAGGCGTCTGTGAGCCTCCCTCAAGGACTGGGAAAAGAAGGCGGCTCTGAGGTGCCCTCCCCCATTCACACACAGGCTCCTCCTCACCCCCTTCCTCCAGTCCCCCTCCCCTAATCCAATTACTAACCAAATTAGACTAGTCGCCCCAGGTTGGGGAGGAGAACTCCCTGATCGCCTCTGGAGCTCCAGGGGACGTCCCCTCTCCCATCGGTCATTCATTCAATCATATTTATTCAGCGCTTACAGTGTGCAGAACACTATACTAAGCACTTAAAGGTCCACTGTTGGCCTCTCCCCCGGGGCCCAGCACCGTCCAGCAGGAGCAATTATTAAGGAGGAAGAGGGGATAGAGTGTGTGTTGGGGCTCAGAACCAAGGGTGGTCCCCTGGGAGAGACTCATGACAGAGACATGAAGGAGAAGACAGAGGACTGCCCCGGCTGGACACCTGCCCATCCGGGACCCTTTTCAGCCATTTCAAGTAGCTTCTCCCTGTCCCTTTAATAATATGATAATAATGGCATTTGTTAAGCGCTTACTATGTGCAAACCACTGTTCTAAGCACTGAGAGGGGGATAAAAGGTGATCAGGTTGTTCCCCAGGTTGTCTTCAGCCCCATTGGGAAGCAGCGTGGCTCAGTGGAAAGAGCCCAGGCTTTGGAGTCAGAAATCATGGGTTCAAATCCCGGCTCCACAACTTGTCAGCTGTGTGACTTTGGGCATGTCACTTAACTTCTCTGTGCCTCAGTTACCTCATCTGGAAAATGGGGATTAAGCCTGTGAGCCCCTCCGTGGGACAACTTGATTACCGTGCATCTACCTCAGTGCTTAGAACAGTGCTTTGCACATAGTAAGCGCTTAATAAATGCCATTATTATTATTATTATTATTATTATTATTATTATTATTATTATACAGATGAGGGAACTGAGGCCCAGAGAAGTTAAGTGACTTGTCCAAAGTCATACAGCTGACAAGTGGCGGAGCTGGGATTAGAATCCACAACCTGACTCCCAATCCTGGGCTCTTTCCGCTTCTCACCTTGTCAGGGAAAGGGAGAGCGTGGGACCCAGGGGGAGCAACTCCAGCTCATAGGCCATCTATTACTCACCAGGAGCCTCTGACAGGGCGAAACATCTGAAAGTTGAACCACTGCCCCACCAAGTCAGTCAGTGAGTCAGTCAGTGAGTCAGTCAGTTGCATTTATTGAGAGTTTACTGTGTGCAGAGTGCTGTACTAAGCTCTTGGGAAAGTACAATATAACAATATAACAGACACATTCTCTCCCCACAACAAGCTTACAGGTTAGAGGTCCAATCACGCCTCTTCTTGGACCAGGGGAGGTGGACACAAGTCAGGGAGGATTGGCCAAGGCATGGCCAGCTGTGTTGAGGGGTGCCAACCGTGGCACTGCCTGGGTCATCTCACATGATGGGCAGGCTCGGTGGGAATCCTGAAGATAGCCGGCCTGGGTGTGCCATAAAGAATGAGGCTGCTACCTGTGTAACATTGCTGGTCTCTGCCTTGTGGCACAGCCCCGTGACTCTGCTGCAGTCACTTTGGACATAAATAGCTTTGGTTTGTAAGATTCTTGCGGGTGCTTTGCAATACCCCACACCCCTGCCCACCTACTCGCTTGCCATCTTCTGTGCCCCAGAGGCCCTCTGGACCAGCCAGGTCGAGGGAGCACATGTCATGCTATGCAAATCACCAGCACTAGAATCAATCCCTCAGCGCCATTTAGCTGAACTTCCGCTGATATTTACAAAGTAAGACACCTCCAGATCAATCGGTCAATCAATCATTAATACTTACTGAGCATCTACCATGTGCAGAGCCCTGTACTGGGCACGTGGGAGAGTCCAGTAATAATCCTGGAAGTGACTGGAGAACTCCATGGGATCGATGTCTTTCAGTTTGCATGGGATACTTTTCCCGTGTCCAGGGCCAAAGTGCAGTCTGTGGGAGGGCAGTCTGTGAGAAGTGGCATGGCCTAGTGGGTAAAGCACATGCCTGGGAATCAGAAGGACCTGGGTTCTAATCCCAGCCCTGACACTTGTCTGCTGTGGGACCTTGAGTAAGTCACTTCACTTCTCTGTGCTTCAGTTACCTCATCTGTAAAATGGAGATTAAGCCTGATTTGGGACAAGGATTGTGTCCAACCTGATTGATTTGTATCTACCTCCATGCTTAGTACAGTGCTTGGAACAAAAAAAAGGTATCTGTTAAGTACTTACTCTGCCAAGAACTGTATTAAGCATGGTGGGTAGATTTTATACAAGGAAATTGGAGAGAGGCTGCTGGGTTAGTCTGCTGGTTTAGGTCTACACAACCTGTATCATATCAAAATAGTACATTCAAGAGGCTCTCCCAGGTTCATTGGGTCCAGAGGCCCGGGTCTTGGTGAGCGAGTGAATATTGAAACCCTTCTCCTGGCTCTTCTCCCCTCTCAGAAGGGGTCTCAGGAGGACTGGAAAAGTAAATCAATATTTCGCATGGAGAAAAAAAATCACTGAATCCCAGAGCTGGGAGCAGCAGGGTCTAACGTAATAGCCAATGAGCCAGCTGATTTGCCTGCTGAGTGACCCTGGGAAAATCACTTAAGTTCTCTGGGCCTCAATTTTCTCATCTGTAAAATGGGGATTAAATACCTTCTACCTCCTCCTTACACTGTTGAGTCCCATATGGGACAGGGATGGTGTCTCATCTGATTTTCTGGTAATTAGTTCATAACCTTGGCATTTGGCATGACTCATCTCTCTCATTCAACGCACATATTCAATCTGTAACCAAATCCTGTCAGTTCTACCTTCACCACGTTGCTAAAATTTGCCCTTTCCTTTGCATCCAAACTGCTACCATGTTAATCCAAGCACTTATCCTTTCACATCTTGATTACTGCATCAGCCTCCTCGCTGACCTCTCTGCCTTCTGTGTCTCCTAACTTCAGTCCATACTTCACTCTGCTGCCCGAATCGTTTTTCTACAAAACCATTCAGTCCATGTTTTGCCACTCCTTAAGAGCCTCCAGTGGCTGTCCATCCACCTCTGCAGCAAAGAGAAACCCCTTATCGTTGACTTTAAATCATTCAATAACCTTGCCCCCTCCTACCTCACCTTGCTGTTCTCCCACTATAACCTAGCCCACACCAACTTACTCACTGGTACCTCAGTCTTGTCTATCTCACCGCCAACCCCTCACCCCCTTCTTGTCTCTGCCCTGGAACTCCTTGCCTCTTTGTATCCAACAGACAATCGCTCTCCCCACCTTTGAAGACTTATTAAAAGCATTTCTTCATTACCCTCCTAGTCCTAGGACACTAATATACATACCTGAAATTTATTTATTTATATTAATGTCTGTCTCCCCCTCTAGATGTTAGCTTGTTGTGGGCAGGGAATGTGTTTGTTATATTGTACTCTTCCAGGCACTTAGTGCTATGGACACAGTAAGCACTCGATAAACACGATTGACACAGTAAGCGCTTATCAAATAACACAACTGTAGTTGTTATCACTTAACTGCAGCTGCCCCTGCCCTCCAAGCTGAGCCATCCACCTCCTGGTGACCTGAAGGAGGAGGTGTTGACTGCCTTGGGCTGGAGTTCCTGTGCTCTGCCTTTCTTCTTTTTTTTGTTTTAATGGTATTTATTAGTTGCTTACTATGTGCTAGGCACTATACTAAACACTGGAGTAGATACAAGCTAATCAAGTTGGCCACAGTCCATGTCCCACATGGGACTCATAGTCTTAATCCCCATTTTACAGATGATGTAACTGAGGCACAGAGAAGTGAAGTGACTTGCCCAAGGTCATACAAAAGGCAGGTGGCCGAGCCAGGACTAGAACCCAGGTTCTTCTGACTCCTAGGCCTGTGCTTTATCCACTAGGCCATGCTGCTTTCTGGGGACAGCCAGCCCCCAGAATAGCTGTCTTCCCCCCCCCACCCCCACCCCCACACCTGCCACCTCCAGCCTAACTCTCCTCCTCCTTCTCCTCAATAAGTTGGAACTGCTGCAGGAGTCGGTGGTGGGAGGAGGAGGGGACTAGCTCGGGGCATTCCCGCTGGGCTCCAGAGATTGGTGCTGGAGTTATTGAAAATCTGTGTAACTCATTTTCTCTTTTGTCATACTTAAAAAAATCCATGGAGTTTGGCTGAGTGCAAACAATAAGCTTTTATTGTGGCTGCCCTTCTTCATAAGCACACAACCTTCAGGGACCTGCAGGAGAGAGCTCCGCTACAACAAATTAAAAGTCTCTAAACTTTCTTGATGTCTCCTTGGACATTTCATAGGCCCTGCAAATATCAAGCCATAATCAATAGAATGTCGCTCTAATGCTTTCAGACAAACTGGCAGCTCCTCAGGTCTCAAGTTCTACCAAGGAACCACTGCCTTGCTGCAGGCTTTTGTGCCAGGGATGCCCAGGGCTTGGACAGAAGTTTCAGGGTTAGTTCTAACCAATCAGAGGCTGCAGCCAACCCTCACTAGGGCATGGGGGCATGCCGGGGTTTGGACTCCTCTGAGCTGTGACTATATTTCTGATCTAGACCGTAAGCTCATTCTGTAGACTCTAAGCTTATTTTGAGCAGGGAACGTGTGTAGCAACTCCGTTACATTGTATGCTGCCAAGCGCTTAGTACAGTGTTCTGCACACAAGAAGCCCTCACTAAATACCCTGGATTGATTGGTTGATTGATTAGTTCTCTAGGCCTCAGTCCCAGATCCATGTTCGGTTTGCAGGCAACTGTCTCCCTCCTCTCACTGGTAGCAGCCTCCCCACCCCATCCCACTGACCCCAACCTGCTGGACTCTGGCTTCTGGGCTGGACCCTCCCACCCACAGCTTCTGGGCTGAGCCAACTGCAGTCGTGGGCTCCTGGATTCCACTCTAGACCCCGGTTGCCCCCTGGGATGCTCAACTTAGTGGGGCTGTAAGCCATGGAACAGAACACTCTGTCCTTCCTTCTTTGACAGTGCTTGGCACATAGTAAATGCTTAACAAATACCATCATTATTACTATTATTCTCTCCTCTTCCCCTGGTCAAAGGTCATCTCCTTGGGGACAGAGAACATGTTCTTTTGTTATCCTGTAGTTCCCAAGCATCAAGTACAGTGTGCCGCCCTGTGGCAGATGGCATAGGGCCCGGTCTTGCAATGCATGCTGGGGAAAGAGTGTTGCTGTTAGCAGTGTTGGCCTAATTGGAGCCTCACACCAGACTCTATTAGGAAGGGAAGATTTAGTCAACTTAAAACTCCGGCAGCACTCATTCTTCTCTCCCTCCTACACCCCTTTCCCCTCCCCTGCCCCTCTGGACCAGGGGAGCCCCAGTTTCACAAGAGCAGGCTCCTGGGGACACCATAGAACACTAGCCAGTGGCTCATTGGCCTTCAGACCATCACAGAATAATTGACAGCCGGTTTCTCTAGTGTTTGCCTGTCTGGGCTGGCTTGGGGGCCTAAAGGCAAGTGGACCGGGGATTCGTGGGCAAACCAGGGCGAGGTTCTCCCACAGTTCCTTTAGGCTCCCGAGGCCCATCCTCTCAGCGGCCTCCATATCTGATCTGACCAGCAGGTTGGCTCATACCAATTTCTTGCTCCATTTCTTTAATCCCCTCTTTCCCTCAAGCGCAGAGGGAAGAGGACGTATTGGTGTTGGGCCGGCGGGGGGGGGGGCGGCGGAGGGGAGGTGCTGGGTGAGGGGTTATGAGTCTGGGAAGAGGAGGAGGGAGAGAAGCCGATGGTGGTTCCTGATAGATGTCATGACTTTTTTCTAATGTGGATCCCAAGCACCTGGAACAAGGCTGCCTTGTTGATGATCAATATTCCACGGGTTTTACTCCAGGAAAGTTCCTTCTCCTCTATCAGTACCTCTTTCATTCTCAGAGATCATGACCCCCATTTCATAGATGAGAAAATCAAGTAAGTCTCATGTGACTGGGCTATTGAGAATCAGAACCAGGATAAGAGCCCAGGCCTCCAGGCGTTAAACTCCCAGCCCAGGGTCCTTCCAAGGAGTCTGCTCCTACCAAACTGAGCTGTGAACCCCCACTCTCAATCAACCTTCCACAGGTTTGTGCAAGTGAGAAACTGTGTTGGGGAGGATGGAGATTCAGAACACATGGACCTGTGCCATCAAATCCAACATGGCAGCCCTCAGAATTGCCAGAAGTCACAGGTAGGTGCTTGCTGATCCACACTGGCTAGAAGCCCTTAGCCTGGCTTCCAACACTGTCATACCTTCAGGCCCAAGGATGAACACTGTCATACCTTCAGGCCCAAGGTGGCCCGATGGAGCTTAGTAGATAGAGTCTGGGCCTGGGAGTCAGAAGGACTTGGGTCCTAATCCCAGCTCCACCACATATCTGCTGTGTGACCTTGGGCAAGTCACTTCACTTCTCTGGGCCTCTGTTACCTCATCTATAAAATGGGGATTGAGAGTGTGAGCCCCATGTGGAACAGGAACTGTGACTAACCTGAGCAACTTGTATCTACCCCAGCCCTTAGAACAGTGCTTGGAACATCATCATCATCATCATCATCATCATCATCATCATCATCATCATAATGGCATTTATTAGGTGCTTACTATATGTGGAGCACTGTTCTAAGTGCTGGGGGGATGCAAGGTGATCAGGTTGTCCCACGTGGGGCTCACAGTCTTCATCTCCATTTTACAGATGAGGTAACTGAGGCCCAGAGAAGTTAAGTGACTTGCCCAAAGTCATATAGCTGACAAGCGGCAGAGCTGGGATTTGAACCCATGACCTCTGACTCCTAAGCCCGGGATCTTTCCACTGAGCCATGCTGCTTCTCTAAAAAAGCCCTCCTCTCCCCATTGGGGAATCGAACCCCAGTCTTCTGTGTGACAAGAGGGGATACTCACCATAGATGACCCTCATCTATGGTGAGTATATGGGGAATGGGGGAACATAGTATTCATTCAGTCGTATTTATTGAACGCTTACTGTGTGCAGAGCACTGTACTAAGCGCTTGGGAAGTACAATTCAACAGATATAGACATTCCCTACCCAACAACGGGCTCACCATCTAGAAGGAGGAGACAGACAACAAAACAAAACAAGGAGACAGACATCAATACCATCAAAATAGATAAATATAATTTTTAATGGCATTTATTGAGTGCTTAGTATGTGCAAAACACTGTTCTAAGTGCTGGGGAGGATACAAAGTGATCAGGTTGCCCCATGTGGGGCTCACAGTCTTCAGTCCCATTTTACGGATGAGGTAACTGAGGCCCAGGGAAGTGAAGTGACCTGCCCAAAGTCACACAGCTAACAAGTGGGGAGCCGGGATTTGAACCCATGACCTCTGACTTCAAAGCCCGGGCTCTTTCCACTGACCCACGCTGCTTCTAAAATTATAGCTATATATACATCATTAAGTACAGTGCTCTGCACACAGTAAACAATAAATACGATTGAATGAATAATAAAATACAGTAATAAACATGTACAAATATACACAAGTGCTGTGGGGAGGGGAGTAAGTGCTTAACAAGTACTATTATTAGTAGTAGTGGTGGTAGCAGCCTCCCTTGGGACCTCCAGTCTATCCTAGTTGTAACAGGGGAATCTTCCTCAGTGGCCCCCATGCCCATTTAGATGGGAGGTAGGAAACATGATTGCAGAAGGCTACCTTAAATCTATCTTTGCCCCAAATCGTGCCACAGGAAGATCCACAGGGATTCAAGCAGGAAAGAGTCTAGTTCCCCAGAAAGGGCTGAGAGGGGCAAAAGAAGAGGGGCATATAGAGAGATTTTTTTTCAGGCAGCCCACCAGGGCCCTGAACTCTGTCCACCACTTGCCAGTTTTTCCTGGGGTCTGAGTGTGGAGAATCCAGGTCCCCACTGTTCGGCACTCACCCTCCTGTCCCACGTTGTCCTGTTTTGGTGTGTGTGGTATTTGTTAAGCACTTACTATATTCCAGGCACTCTTCTAAGCCCCAGGGTAGATTCAAGGTAATTAGATTGGACACAGTCCATGTCCCACCCAGGGCTCACAATCTTAATCCCCATTTTACAGATGAGGGAACTGAGGCACAGAGAACTGAAGTGACTTGCCCAAGGTCACACAGCATACAAGGAGTGGAGCAGGGATTAGAACCCAGATCCTTATGACTCCCAGGCCAGTGTTTTATCCTCTAGGCCACGCTACTTCTCCTGCTCGTCCTGCTAGAATCCATGGGCCCGGCCCCTCCTTGAAGCAGGAAACAGAGCAAAGACATTCTAGGATGGGAGCTCAGCTCCCTTCCAGCATGAACAAAGGGATTGTGTCTATTATAGTAATTTATTCATTCAATTGCATTTATTGAGCACTTACTGCATGCAAAGCACCGTACAGTGAAAGTACAATACAGTAGTAAACAGTCACATCCCCTGCCAACCACTAGCTTATGGTCTAGAGGACTGTTATATTATTATATTATATGTTCCCAAGTGCTTAGTACAGTGCTCTGAACACAGTAAGTGCTCAGTAAATATGATTGACTGACTGATTTATCTGATTCATCCTCCTGGACTATAAGCTTTTACCCAAGAAAGGTACCATATTCACCTTAGCGATGTGTATCGTTAATAATCAATCAATCAGTAGTATTTATGATGCACTTACTATGCACTTGGGAGAGTACAACAGAATTAGCAATCGCATTCCCTGACCATAATAAGCTTACAGTTTAGAAAGACTGTAATAAGGATTAATCAAATGTATTTATTGAGCACTTACTAGATGCAGAGTACTTTACTTAGCACTTGGAAGAGTACATTACAACAGAGTTGGAAGACATGTTCTCTATCAACAAGGAGCTATGATACCTGGGGTATTGTTTAAGCACTTACTATGTGCCAAGCACTGTACTAAGTGCTGTGGTAGATAATAATAATAATAATAATGATGGCATTTATTAAGTGCTCACTATATGCAAAGCACTGCTCTAAGCGCTGGGGAGGTTACAAGGTGATCAGGTTGTCCCACGGGGGGCTCACAGTCTTCATCCCTATTTTACAGATGAGGGAACTGAGGCACAGAGAAGTGAAGTGACTTGCCCAAAGTCATACAAAATGCATAATTAGATGCAAAATAGGAATTTTAGATGCAATATTAGATGCAAAATAATCAGGTTGGACACAGTCCCTGGGCTGCATGGGGCTCAAAGTCTAAAGATGAGAACAGGGACTGAGCCTCATTTTACAGATAAAGAAACTGAGGCACAGAGAAGTTTAAGTGACATGCATGCAGGTGGTAGAGCTGGGTTTAGAACACAAGTTCTCTGGTTTCCAGGCATGGGCTCTTTCCACTAGACCACTCAGCTTCTCAACACTGTGTTTCACAAACACACAGGTGTATATATTGTCCTCTAGCCTTTCTCAGTCTGCCGCCCTTTCGTCTCAGGCTTAGAACTGGAGGCCTTCTTGAAGTCAGGGTGGGCATGTCCTGCATGATGATGGTATTTGTTAAGTGCTTACTATGTGTCAAACACTATTCTAAACGCTGGGGTAGATACAAGCTAATCTGGTTGGACAAAGTCCCTGTCCAACATGGGGCTCACAGTTTTAACCCCCATTTTACAGATGAGGGAACTGAGGCCCAGAGAAATGAAGTGATTTGCCCTAGGTCACACAGCAGACTAGTGTTGGAGCTGGGATTGGAACCCAGGACCTCCTGACTCCCAAGCTGTGCTCTATCCGCTGGACCACGCTGCTTCTCACAAACTGCCCTCCCACAGACTTCACCTTGGCCCCGGACTCTGAGAAAAAGTCTCCGGCGGAGTTCTCCAGCAAGATTTGCAAAGATATGAACGCCGACTTATTTTTCTCCAGAGACAAACATATTAAGAAGTTCAAATCATGGGGAAAGTCGCCTTCACCCGCCCTGGTAATTAGGCTACTTATTTTTACAAAATTCCAAATTAAATGGAAAATTTGGTGTTAATGAAAATGTTCTATTTTTTCTAACTTTATTAAATTTCGTTCCATGCCTTCATAGAGTTTGGGAATTGCCCGGCCCCAGAACACTTCCCGGACGCATCCCATTTATATTATTTGATTGCAGAATTTGTGAGACAAAATAGAGCTAAACGTAGTTTGCGGTGCCCTCCAGTTAACTGTTCAACTGAAAAATGACCTTCATAAGTGAGGCCCAGCTTCTCCTCCGACACCAAGGAGCCACAAGCCCCCACAAGCGACCAACTTCGGTGATCCCCTCACCCTGCTTGGAGCCCCGATATCTGGCAATCCCTCACAGATCCATCTCAACCTGGATTTGGAAAGAGCCCTGGCTGCTTTCAAGTCCCATAGGGAGTTGCATGGAATTCCCTCATTAGGAGCTGACATGGGTTCATTTTCCCTTCAGACTCATGGGAATTGCTGGGGTGGTGGGGGGGAGGAGTTGCCCCTCCATAGACTCATGAGGATTCAAGAAGGAGTTATTTCACACTCCAGAAAAGTCGAGGACATGATAATCTATGGGGAGCTTTGGAGACGATATTCTGAGCAGCGGGTGGGATTGGGGAGGAGGCATTCAGATGGCTCCATTTAGAGGTGTGTAAAAATGCCCCTTCTCAATAATAATAATGATAATGGCATTTATTAAGCACTTACTATGTGCAAAGCACTGTTCTAAGCACTGGGGAGGTTACAAGGTGATGAGGTTGTCCCTCAGGGGGCTCACAGCCTTAATCCCCATTTTACAGATGAGGTAACTGAGGCCCAGAGAAGTTAAGTGACTTGCCCAAAGTCACACAGCTGACAGTTGGCAGAGCCGGGGTTTGAACCCATGACCTCTGACTCCAAGCCCGTGCTCTTTCCACTGAGCCATGCTGCTTCTCAAGCTCACGAGGACTCATAAAGAAGGGATTTCACACTCTGGGAATGACAAGGACATGATACTCTGTGGGCATAATTGTTGGAACAATAAAATTTCCTTGATTTTAGTAGCTGGATCTCTAAAAAGCCGTACCTTCCCCGGGTTCTTCCTCTCCTTCCCCACCCCTTCCTCCTCTTCTCTGTGCTGTTTCCTCCTATCCTTTCCAACAAATTCCTTCTCTTTTCCCCGATACTTCTAATGCTAACCTTCTCCCTGTACCTCGATCTCATCCATCTTGCCGCCGACTTCTGGCCCACAATGTACTTCTGGCCTGGAACTCCCTCCCTCCTCATATCAGACAGATAATTTTTCTCCCCTCTTCAAAACCTGAAAGCCCATTTCCTCCATGAAACCTTCCCTGACTAAGCCTTCTTCTTCTCTTCTCCCACTCCCTTCTGCACCACTCTTCCTTGCTTTTACTTGCTTAGAGAAGCAGCATGGCTTAGTGGAAAGAGCCCGGGCTTGGGAGTCAGAGGACATGGGTACTAATCCCGGCTCTGTCGCTTGTCTGCTGTGTGACCTTGGGCAAACCACTTTACTTCTTTGTGCCTCGGTTACCTCATTTGTAAAATGGGGACTAAGACTGTGAGCCCCACATAGGACAACCTAATTACCTTGTATCTATCCCACCACTTGGAACAGTGCCTGGCACGTTGTAAGCACTTAAAAAATGCCATAATTATTACTATTATTATTATTGCCTCTTCATTCATCCTCCCTCCCATCCCCACAGCACATATGTATATATCTGCATATATTTGTTATTTATTTATTTCTCTATTTATTTATATTAATGTCTATCTCCCCTTTCAGACTGTGAGCTCACTGTGGGCAGGAATGTGTCTGTTGTTACACTGTACTCTCTCAAGTGCTTAGTACAGTGCTTTGCATACGGTAAGCACTCAGCATGGCTCAGTGGAAAGAGCCTGGGCTTTGGAGTCAGAGTTCACGGGTTCAAATCCCGGCTCTGCCAATTTTCAGCTGCGTGACTTTGGGCAAGTCACTTAACTTCTCTGGGACTCAGTTCCCTCATCTGTAAAATGGGGATGAAGACTGTGAGCCCCCCGTGGGACAACCTGATCACCTTGTAACCTCCCCAGTGCTTAGAACAGTGCTTTGCACATAATAAGTGCTTAATAAATGTCATTATTATTATTATTAATAATAATAATAAATAGGATTGAATGAATGAATGAATGCTTCTCCTCTTCTCCCTGATACTTCCTCCTCCATTGCTTCTTCCTCTCTTCCATCACCTCCTCCCCTTCCCTGCTACTTCTTCATCTTCTCCCCTGCTACTTCCCCCTCCTCTCTCCTGTTACTTTTTCCTCTCTTCCCAGCTACTTCCTCTATTCCCCTGCTCCTTCTTCCTCTCTTCTTTGCTACTTCCTCTTCATCACTCTGATACTTCCTGCTCTTCTCCCTCATGCTTCTTCCTCTCTCCACACACTTCATCAATCAATCAATTGTGTTTACTGAGGGCTTACTGTGTGCAAAGCACTGTACTTAAGCACTTGGGAGATTGCAATAAAATAGAGTTGGTAGAAGCAGCATGACTTAGTGAAAAAGAGCATGGGCTTTGGAGTCAGAAGTTATGGGTTCAAATCCCGGCTCTGCCAATTGTCAGCTGTGTGACTTTGGGCAAGTCACTTAACTTCTCTGTGCCTCAGTTACCTCATCTGTAAAATCGGGATTAAGACTGTGAGCCCCCCGTGGGACAACGTGATCACCTTGTAACCTCCCAAGCACTTAGAACAGTGCTTTGCACATAGTAAGCACTTAATAAATGCTATTATTATTATTATCATTATTATTATTATACGTTCCCTGCCCATAATTTACAGTTTACAATCTAGAGGATGAGCTTAAGGTCTCTTGCCCTCTGACCTCCACTTCCCTCCCATGGCCCCTCTCTCTCCTTTGGCAAACCCCAGCTCTCCTCAGCCAAGGAAGCTTTAACCAGTTCTGTGGCTTCTTCAGGGCCAGAGGGAGAGTGGTCCTTCTGCTGGGGTCCTGAACAGGCCTAAACATGGGGGTTCCTTGGCTCTAGGTTTTTCTTTCTCTGGATGTACAGTCAGCCCCTCGGTTCCACAGGAAGGAAGTCCACTCTGGTTCTAAAGACGGGGTTTCAGGCTTGGTTAAGAGAAGGCAACTTCGACTCACCCCTCCACATTTGGGTGTGCCTTATTTTTGACACTGTGTCTGCTTTTCCCATTTCTGGGAGTTTTTTGAGGAGCATTAACCTGGCAAAGCCCCATTGAGCTGCTTCCTGTGGTTCACCTAGGATACTGGACTCCCCTCCCCCCCCCCGAAACATGACACTGCTTCATGACGCTGGACACATGGTGTAAATGATGATATAATTCACACAATTGTGTAGAACACATTTGCCTGAACTTATGTTTCTCAGGGGATACCCCTAACTTCTATCACTTGCTCCAGAGAGGTGACCTTCCACTTCAAGATCGGTTTGGACCTGGGCACCATTTCTGAGCCATGGAACATTTTTTTTAAGGGATCTGTCAAGCACTTACTTTGTGCCAGGCACTGTATGAAGCTCTGGGGTAGATACAAGCTAATCAGGTCGGACGCAATCCATGTCCCGCATAGGGAACACAGTCTCAATCCCGATTTTACAGATGAGGTAACTGAGGAACAGAGAAGCAAAGTGCCTAGCCCAAGGTCACACAGGAGACAAGTGGCAGAGCTAGGATTAGAACCCAGGTCCTTCTGACTCCCGGGCCTGTGCTCTTTCCACTAGGTCATTCTGCTCCTGGAAGCAGAAGCCAAAGCAGAAGGAGCCTAGGGCCTGAAAATAAAAATAGTAGACTTAAAGATGTCTGGTGCCAGATAATAATAATAATGGTGGTGGTATTTTTTAAGTGCTCACTATGTACCAGGAACTGAACTAAGTGCTGCGGTGGATAAAAGCAAATCTGGTTGGACACAGTCCCTGTCCTATTTGGGGTTCACAGTCTCAATCCCCATTTTAAAGATGAGGTAACTGAGGCACAAAGAAGTAAAGTGACTTACCCAAGGTCACACAGCAGACAAATGGTGGATCCGGGATTAGAACCCAGGTCCTTCTGACTCTCAAGCCTGTGTTCTATCCAGGGCACCATGCTGCTTCTCATGAGTTCCTATCTCTGTAGCACAAGGCCCCGCTCTAAAAGAATCTCCCAAAATGCAGGAGGGAGTCCCACTTTGATCTGAAAGTGACCCCGCTCCTTTGAAATGTGGACATGGGCTACCTCCATGGCAGGACTCTTGGAGAATTACAAGGTGGCCAGAAAGATGCACTAGCCCTTCCCATAGCCCAAATTAGCCTTTAAATCAAAGGTAACTAGAACATCACCAGTGGACTTTTCTTGAAAGACTGGTCCCCTTGTCTTCTCTGCCAGTGCAGGGAGGGCACTATAATTCTGCAACTGGGTGGATACTTCAGAACTCAATGTTTGTTGCCATAGTTTTAAGGCTGCATGTCTGGACACAGACTCTCCAGAGAAAAAGCTGATGTCCAGCTAGAACCATCTAAGGTCACAACATTAGAACCACCCAAGGGTGGTGTTGCAATGTTCCAGCCAACCTTGCAGTGGTATTCATTGGGTCTCCATGATAACAGTAATAATAATTATGGTATTTGTTAAGCGCTTAACTATGTGCCAGGCACTGTAATAAGTTCTGGGATGGATATAAGCAAATCAGGTTGGACACAGTCCCTATCCCACCTGGGAATTGCAGCATTAATCCTCACTTTACAGATGAGGTAACTGAGACCCAGAGAAGTGAAGACACTTACCCAAGGTCACACAGCAGACAAGTGGCGGAGTCAGGATTAGAACCCATGACCTTCTGACTCCTAGACCTGTGCTTTATCCACTGTGCTATGCTGCTTCTGATGTTACCCTCTTCAATTTAACCTTATGGTGTTCTAACCATTTGATGTTACAACATTCTTCTCAGAGGCTCCCCAAATCTTCCTATCTGATTGGCTTAAATGTCCTCTGAGGAGGGAGGACCCAGCTAGAGTTAGCTAAAGGGGAGAGCTATCTGGGGGTCCCAAGTCACCAGAGCCATGGCCTTGCCAAAATACCTCCTCAATCATCAGCACTTGAGTAGTTTTGGAAATTGCTGGGTGGGGTGGAGGGGTGGATATGGATTGTGTGGCCACTGGGTGCAACACACTTGGGAAAACAGACACCCGAGTCACACCTGACCTAGTGGAAAGAGCATGGGCCTGGGAGTCAGAGGATCTGAGTTCTAATCCTGGCTCTTCCACTTAATTTCTGTGTGACCTTGAGCAAGTCACTGTACTTCTCTGGGGCTCAGTTTCCTTGTCTATACAATGGAGGTTCATTACCTGTTCTCTCTCTCCTTTAGACTGAGTCCCATTTGGAGCAGGGATCATGCCCAATCTGATGATCTTGTATCCAACCTAGGTCTTAGTACTATGATTGGCACATGGGAAGCACTTAAAAAATATCACAGTTATTATTATTACATGTTCCCTACCCCCAAGGAGCCTACTTTCCAACAGGGAAACAGACCATGATAAGTAGATGTTATTGAAATCATTCAGGTCACACGATGTGCTTGAGGGGAACAGGAGATTCTGGGGACTGCACAAGGTAAGTAACTTGCCCAAAGTCACATAGCTGATAAGTGGCAGAGCCAGGATTAAAACACACAACCTCTGACTCCCAAGACCGCGCTCTTTCCACTAAGTCATGACACCATCCCTGCACATAGCTCAGGAGAATGGACTCCAACCTCAGTTTGGGGGACCGAGGATCAGGGAACAGGACCCTAGGTTCCTGGTGGCTCCTGAATGATCCCTATTACAGAGCCCCTCGCCTCCATGCCAGCAGTGTGGGCATGAGGGAACCTTCCCCTAAAGACAAATGGCATTTGGGGACCTGGTCATTCTCAAAAATAATTTACAAGTCCTGCTGAGCCCCTACACCGACCCTCAGCCCAGCACTGTGGTGGCAGGGGAGCTGATGATGAAGTCTTCCTGAGAGCTATTTGTATCTCCCAGCTCCTGTTTGAGCCTCCTTTAGTCAGTCAGTCTGTCATATTCATTAAGCGCTTATCATTTGCAGAGAACTGTACTAAGCACTTGGGAGTACAATATAACAATATACTAGACACATTATATACAGTTCCCTCTAGACTGTAAGCTCATGTGGGCAGGGAAATTGTTTATTTTTATATTTTACTCTCCCAGGCGCTTAGTACAGTGCTCTGCATACAATAAGTGCTCAATAAATACAACTTGAATGAACTCTATAGACACTGCTCTCTCTCAGGTCACCAACGACCTAATTCTCCTTGCCCTCTCAGCTGCTTTTGATACTGTAGACCACCCCCTTCTACTGGAAATATTACCTTAACTTGGCTTTGCTGAAACTGTCCTCTTCTGGTTCTTCTCCTGTGTCTCTGGATGGTCCTTCTCAATCTCTTTCACTGTTTTCTCCTCTGTCTTACATCCTCTATGAGAGTTCCTCAAGGTTCAGTTCTGAGTCCCCTTCTATTCTCGTCTACAGCCATTCCCTTAAAGGACTCATTCACTCCCATGGCTTCAACTACCCTAATCTACCTCTCCAACCCTGACCTCTCTCCATCTCTGCAGTCTTGCATTTCCTCCAGCCTTCAGGACATCTCTACTTGGATGTCCTGCCAACACCTCAAACTCAACATGTCCTAAACAGAACTCCTTATCTTCCTCCTAAATCCTGTCCTCTTCCGACTTTACCATCACTGTAGACAAAACCACTATCCTTCCTGTCTCACAAGTCCATAACCTTGGTATTATCCTGGGCTCATTTCTCTCATTCAACCCATATCTTCAATATGTCACCAAATCCTAACGGTTCTACTTTCACAATATTACTAAAATCCCCCCCTTTCTCCTCCATCCAGTTTGCTACTTTGCTGATCCAAGCACTTGTATCCTGCCTTGACTCCTGAATCAGGGTTCTCCCTTAACTCCCCTCCCTATGTCTCTTCCTTCGCCAGTACATGGTTCACTCTGCTGCTGGGATCATTTTTCTAAAAGATCTTCCGTCTTCGTCTCCCCACTCCTCAAGAACCTCCAGTGGTTGTCCATCCACTTCTCCTTCAAACAGAAATTCCTTTAAATTATTTAAAGCACTCAATCAGCTCACACCCTCCTATCTGAGAAGCAGCATGCCTCAGTGGAAAGATCATGGGTTTGGGAATCAAAGGACGTGGGTTTTAATCTTGGCTCTACCACTTGTCTGCTGTGTGACCTTAGGTGAGCCACTTAACTTCTCTGTGTATTAGTTCCCTCATCTGTAAAATGAGGATTAAGACTGTGAGCTCCACTTGGGACAACATGATTACCTTGTATCTACCCCAGTTCTTAGAACAGTGCTTGGCACATAGTAAGCACTTAGCAAATACCATAATTGTTATTATTATCTTACCCTGCTGATTTTCTACTGCAACCCAACCCACCCGCTTCACTTCTCAGTGCCAACTTAATCACTGTGCCTCAATCCATCTATCCCATGGCCAACCCCTTGCCCATGTCCTCCCTCTGACCAGGAACTCCCTCCTCTTTCATAAATAACAGATCTATACTCTCCTCATCTTCAAAGCCTGGAACTCCTTCCCTTTTCATAATAATAATAGTAATGGCATTTATTAAGCACTTACTATGTGCAAAACACTGTTCTAAGCACTGGTGGGGGGATACAAAGTGAGCAGATTGTCCCACGTGGGGCTCACAGTCTTAATCCCCATTTAACAGATGAGGGAACTGAGGCCCAGAGAAGTTAAGTGACTTGCCCAAGGTCACCCAGCTGACAAGTGGTGGAGTCAAGATTCAAACCCGTGACCTCTGACTCCCAAGCCCAGGCTCTTTCCATTGAGCCACGCTGCTTCTATTATTTGATAAATAATAGACCTTCACTCTCCCCACTTTCAAAGCCTTTTTAAAAATCACATCACCTCCTGGATCTGTACCTTGTGGGCACTTCATATTTATCCTACCTCCAGCCCCACAGCACATATGCACATGTCTGTAATTTCTGTCTCCCCAATTATACTGTAAACTCATTGTGAGAAGGGAACATGTCCACCAGCTCTGTTGGATTGTATTCTCCCAAGAGCTTAGTACGGTAATCTGAACATAGTAATCACTCAATAAATACCACTGATTGATTAATTGATCTCCTCCAAGAGCCCTTCCCTGACTAAGTGCTCGTTTCCCTATTCCCTCTCCCTTTGGTACCACATGTGCACTTGTACTGTAACTTTTAAGCACTTGATATTCTCACTCACTTCCACAGCACTTGTGTCCATATCTGTAATTTATTTTATTGTCTGTCTCTCTCTCTCTAGACCATAAGCTCTTTGTGGGCAAGGAACATGTAATACAATAGAGTGGGTAGACATGTTCCTTGCCTACCCACCCTATTGTATTATACTTTCCCAAATGCTTAGTACAGTGTTTTGCACATAGTAAGCACTCAATGACTACTGTTGATTGAGTGATCACCAGACCCCAGCTAAGGCAGGGAGTGGAGTATCTTGTCTTTCCTTCTGTCCCCACAGAAGGTCTGGGGAAGGGCCAAGGCAGTCATCCTGCCAGGCTGGAAATCCAGTGGGGGGGAAAGCCATGCTTGTGCTCCTCACCCGTCCTCCGCCGGCTCGCTCATTAATGCCCGCAAAATGCTCCCAGATTCGTTTCCAGATGAAATGCCAGTTAAAATGATCCAATTTCACACTGAAAATGACTCTCTCCAGCAAGGCCCGGAGAGAGCATGCCAATAGAGGTGCAGGAAAGACCTGCTTCTGGCTCCGTCACCCCCGGTGTGGGCTGAGGGTCTTGCATAGCCCAGGGTCACCTGCTGTCAGGTTCCGACTGGCCTCGAAGGTCACTGCTTGCTGCCAAGAGCCAGGATTCAAGCAGAGACCAGAGACAGCCAAGCCTAAGGATCTCCGGTGGTAACTAGTATCCCTGAACCCTGCATCTGGAAAGGACATATGGAGATCATCTGGCCCAGCTTCCCTCCCCAGTCCCTCTCCAGGCAAATGATGGTTGGAACCATCAAGGTTAGTTAGATCCTTCTTTTACACCAAATGAACTCCCTCCCACTGCAAGTTAGGCCTATTCCCTATTATTTATCCTTTCTACAATAATAAATGAAGTATTTGTTAAGCACTTACTATGTGCCGTACAATGTTCTGTTGTAGATTCAAGATAAACAGGTCGGAAAGAGTCCCTGTCCCTCATGGGGCTTGCAACCTAAAAGGGAGGGAGAGTCCCCATTTTGCAGATGAGGAAACCAAGGCCCAGAGAGGTTAAATGACTTGCCCAAAGTCACACAAAAGGAAAGCAGTGGAGTCGGGAGTAGTAGCCCGGCCCTACTGACACCCAGGGCTGGGTTTTTTCTGCTAGGTCACGCTGCTTCTTTGTGAAGAGGGAGAAAACTGGGTTTACTTTATAAACACTCTTCTGCCTGGAAAGACGAAGGTGGAGAGGGAGCATGAAAAAAGCTTAGCAAATCAGGAATCAGTTCTCACAACTCTATCATAAGCGCAGGGTACATCATAAGCGCTCAAGAAATATGATTGATTGCTTGATTGATAAAGCACCGGAACAGAAAACACGGGGAGTTTTGGTGCACCAACTCCCAAAACAGGGTAAAAGGACTCCCCTATGGAAGGTTGAGAGAAGTTGAAGACAAAGGATGAGTAGATTCAAGAGGGATACAGATAATAATAACAATAATAATAATTGTGGTATTTGTTAAGTGCTTACTATGTGCCAGTAGTATGTGAATACAAACAAATCAGGCTGCACACAGTCCCTGTCCTGCATGGGGCTTACAGTCTTAATCCCCATTTTACAGATGAGATAACTGAGGCCCAGAGAAGTGAAGTGATATGCTCAAGGCCACACAGCAGAGAAGTGGCAGAACCAGCATTAGAACCCAGTATCCTTCTGACTCCCAAGCCTGTGCTCTCTCCACTTGACCATGCTGCTTCTCATCATATAAAGTCATAGATCAATCAATGATCTATCAATGGTATTTATCGAATGCTGTTTGCAGAGCACTGTACTTGGGCCAGTACAGTACAACAGACTAGGTAGACACATTTACGACCCTGAGGACCCCGCAGTCTGGAGGTGGAGAGAGTCATTGACATAAATCGACGGATATATATGTAAGTGCTGTGGGGCTAACTGTGGGGTGAATCTTGAGTGCCCACAGGGTACAAATCCAAGTGCATGGATGATGCAGAAGGGAGAAGGAATTGGAAAAAAGAAGGTTTAATAGGGGAAGGCCTCTGGATGTGAGATAAATGGGTTATTAGAGTTAGGGATGCTAAAAAATAATAATAATAATGATAATGGTATTTGTTAAGCACTTACTACATGCCAAGCACTGTTCTAAGCACTGGGATAGATACAAGGTAATCAGGTTGGCCGACCTGGGGCTCACAGTCTTCATCCCCATTTTCCAGATAAGGCAACTGAGGCACAGAGAACGTAAGCGACTTGCCCAAAGTCACACAACTGACTAGTGACAGAGTCAGGATTAGAACCCATGATGACTGCAAAGCCCAAGTTCTTTCCACTAAGCCACTGTGAGGGTGAATGTCAAGGAGGACAACGAACCCACAGTTCCTGTCATGATTTCTGGAGATGGAAACCTGTGCTGGATGGGACAGTAATCCAATCCAGGAGTGGCATCGCTTCATGTTCTTATTTCAAGTGACCAACTGAATTTATCAACCCCTAATTATTTTTTTTAAATGGCATTTGTTAAGCTCTTATTATGTGCCAGGCACTGTACTAAGTGCTGCGGTGGATACAAGCTAATCAGGTTGGACCCAGTCCTTATCCTACATGGGGTTTGCAGTCTTAACCCCCATTTTACAGAAGAGGTAACTGAGGCACAGAGAAGTGAAGTGACTTACCCACGGTCACACAGTAGACAAGTGGTGGAGCCGGCATTAGAACCCAGGTCCTTCTGACTCCCAAGCCCATGCTCTACCCATTAGGTGACACTGCTTCTCTACTGTGTACAGAGCACCATACTAAGCACTTGGGATTGTTGAGTAGAGCAGACCTCATCCTGCTCTCAAGAAGTTTATAATCTAACTAGGATTTCATATTGTCATTCATTTCCTCTGCTAAGTGACCCTAATTCTTTGTCCCTTTCCTTCCTAGATGGATTTTCCTTTCTTCCATATTTTTGGTTCTTCTTCTCTGTCTCTCAGTCCCCTCATCTGTAAAATGGGGCTAAGATCCCCATTTGTCTTGCCCCTTAGACTAAGGGCCCAGAATGCAACAGGGGCTGTGCCTGATGAAAGAATCTTGTGCTTGGCACATAGTAAGCACTTACAAAGCACCATCATAAATCCCCTCTGACTGTGCAACCTGAGGTGGCTGCTTCTCTTGCTTTCTACTTGAAGCCAGCTCTAACATCTCAGGGGAGAGACCACTCATTCATTCATTCTATCAATCATATTTATTGAGTGCTTACTGTGTGCAGAACACTATATTGAGTTGAGCAGTATATTGCTCTCCTCGGGAGAGCACAATATACCAATAAACAGACACTTTCCCTGCCCACAGAGAGCTTATTCAAGACTTTCATGAGAGGTGTGTGATGGGGTGGGAGCCCAAAGAGCAGCTGAGCATGGAGTTTACTTCAGAGTGTGTCAATATTGTGCAGCAGGGATAATAATCCACCCCCAGAATACCCAGAACAGCTGAAAAATGGTGCTTTTCTGAGGTTGGCCGCCTTGTCCTTCTGTTCTATTTGAAGTATTACTGAAAGTAAAATGAAGACAGGATCAAACTTCCTTCAAGGTGCTTGAGTTAAAATGGTCCTGACACACATTGTAAGTAAAGGAATAAAATGGTATGGGATCCCTTTGCCTTTATCTTTTATTCCCAGGGTAATGTTTGGACACGGCAGTTTACAAGGTTTCCTTTCGAAAAAACGATAGCCAACTCTCAATTATCTGCACTAATGGAAGGGATCTGTGAAGCAGATAATACAAAATAGCAGATCTTTCAAAATGGGTGAGACGTGTTGGGCCCCAGCTGAACGGAGGTGGAGAATAATGATAATCATTTTAGTATTTGTTAAGTGTTTACTCTTTGTTAAGTACTGCGTGAAGCACTGATATAGTCCCAAGACAATCAGATCAGGCCCAATCCTTCTTTCATATGGGGCTCTAAAGTCTAAGGGGGAGGGAGTAGGGTTTTTCTCCCCCATTTTACAGATGAGGAAACTGAAGGGCAGAGGAGTGAATTGACTTGCCCAGGGTCACACAAGTAGACCTGGGATTTGAACTCAAATCCCCCTACTCCTAGGCCCAGGCTCTTTTCTCCAGCCCATACTGCTTCCCTAGAGAAGGTAGTCTGAGAGTGGGATGGCTGTTGAGTCCACAAGGCAATCATCATCATCATCATCATCATCATCATCAATCGTATTTATTAAGCACTTACTGTGTGCAGAGCACTGTACTAAGCGCTTGGGAAGTACAAATTGGCAACATATAGAGACAGTCCCTACCCAACAGTGGGCTCACAGTCTAAAAGGGGGAGACAGAGAACAAAACCAAACATACTATCAAAATAACAGTAACAATCCTGGCTCAGTAAAAAGCAATGAGAGGCAGGGTGGTCTAGTGGGTAGAGCACAGGCCTGGAAGTCAAGAAGACCTGGTTCTCGTCCCAGCTCCATCTCTCTTCTGCTGTATGACCTTGGGCAAGTCACTTTATTTCTCTGTACCTCATTTACCGCATCTGTAAAATGGGGGTTAAGACTGCGAACCCATTAGAACAGAGCTTTGCACATAGTAAACGCTCAACAAATGCCATGATTTATGTGGGACAGGGGCTGTGTCCAACCTGATTAGCTTGTATTTACCCCAGCACCTTGTACAGTGCCTGGAACATAGTAAACACTTAACACATACCTTTAAAGAAGGAGAAAAAAGGCTGAAGAGAGCCGCCACTGTGGACTTTTGGGGCTGCACCTGGGAGAAGCTTGGAAGGAGGCAGCCAGGCTCACAGCTGAGGAGAATTTAGCTGCTTCCACAGGTAATCCACCAGGGGAGGGCATTATCCATTTTTTTTATGGTATTTATTAAGCACTCTTTAGGTCACTGTAGTAAGCGCTGAGGTAGATATAAGCTAATCAGGTTGGACACAGTCCATGTCCCATTTGGGACTCATGGTTTTCACCCCCACTTTACAGATAAGGTCACTGAGGCCTGGAGAAGTGAAATGACTTGCCCAAGGTCACCCAGCAGACAAGTGGCAGAGTTGGGATTAGAACTCAGGCCGTTCTGACTCCCAGGCCCAGGTACCTGCTAGGCACACTGCTTCTCTTTCTGCCTCCTTGAGAACCGTTGACCCTGCAGAGGTTCCCGAAGAAGAAGAAGACTGGATCAGCAGAATGGGACCATGGTGCTTATCCACACCTGCCTCACCTTGAGATGGGGAAGGAGGGGTCAGGAGAGGAAGAACCAGAGGGAAAGGTTTGAGGCCTTGAGGCCTCACATTCATACTCGGGCCTCAAAGCCTTGTACCCACACACAGGCCTTGAGGCCCTCAGCCCCCATCCTGCCCCTTCAGCAAGGAGCCACCTTAAACAGGATCAGCAAGGACCGCTAGTCCGCCCCTTCTAAGAGCCCTTTAGGGTGGCATTTCTCCACACCCACCCACACCCCAGACCCTCATCTCCAGCCATCTGGTCTCCAGAAAAGCTCAGTCTTTAATGAGGCCCACACTTGTTCCTGTCTGGAGGCGGAGGGAGGCAGGATGTGGCGGGGGCCGGGCCTGCTTTCCAGCCGCCCTCCATGAGGAGGAGAACTTTCTGCGTGGACGTGGCTTCTCTCTCTCCACCCCGGCCCCCCGCCCCAGAATACCAAGGGCACGAGGTCCAGGACTAGCCAGCCCATCCATCTCTCCGCCTAGCGAGCTGCCTATCCATGCCGCTAATGGCGCCTTTCATTTCATTTAGAGCTTGATTTGTTTACAAACTAATAAATATGATTTATAAAAAGGGCCTGTGGTTCGCTAATTACTGCACATATGGCGTTTTCATTTTGTAAAACTGGCATTTGCATTCTATTATGATTATGTCTCTGTTCACCAGTGCTAATTAGTCTGATTAGGCAGATAACTTTCACCATTATTAGAAGTCGACGATGAGAACTTTGGTTGTGGGGCAGTGGTGAGAGAACCTGGTGGTTAGGGGGAGGTCAGAGGGCCTGAGTTGCTCTCAGCAGGATACTGGAAAGATGCTCTTTCTCTCTCTGTCTCTCTCTCTGTCTCTCTCTCTCCTGAAGGATTCTGGGCTTGGGTAGCCTGGACCATCTTGTTTACCCACTCCCGTAACTTTCTGAAATCCAATTAAACACAGTTCTTTAGCATGAATTTGTTAATCAGCCTTAATCTTTCCAATGAATACATAATTCGGAATCTGTGTCTAAAATGTTCATTTAAGGATAAGCATGTTAAGGACCCACTAAAAAAAAAAAAAAACCATCAGATTTCCTCCTGCTGAAGCCAATTGTGCAGAAGGACACGGAAGGGCTGGCGGGGGTCCATTTTCCTTCTTGGTGGCAGAGATGGAGAAAAAGTCAAGATGAGCATAGCACCTGTTCACCGGTGCCTGATGGAATAGAAGCCGCCACCCATCCCCGGGATGAAGAACTGAGGTCTCCTATTGGAGCCTCCAGACCCCCGCCCTCCAACCCCCACCTCCCGCTCCCTCCAGGAATGTGTCTATTATTGTTATACTTTTACTCTCCCAGGTGTGTAGTACAGTGCTTTGCACACAGTAAGTGCTCAATAAATGCCATTGAATGAATGAACCACCAAGGGGTCAAGGGTCAGAAATCATTAATTCATTCATTTATTCATTCATTCAACCTCAGGAGTTGGGCATCCAAAGGGGCTGGATCTCCCTACCTCTCTTCCAACTGAATTATCCTCTCCCAAGAGCTCAGTGCAGTGCTCCGCACATAAGAAACAGCAGCATGAGAAGTAACTTGGTGTAGTGGTTAGAGCATGAGCCTGGGAGTTCTGCAGTTCATGGATTCTAATTCCAGCTCCACCGCTTGACAGAGAAGCAGCGTGGCTCAGTGGAAGGAGCCAGGGCTTGGGAGTCAGAAGTCATGGGTTCAAATCCTGGCTCCGCCACTTGTCAGCTGTGTGATTTGGGGCAAGTCACTTTGCTTCTCTGTGCCTCAGTTCCCTCATCTGTAAAATGGGGATGAAGACTGTGAACCCTACGTGGGACAACCTGATCACCTTGTATCCTCCCCAGTGCTTAGAACAGTGCTCAGCACATAGTAAGCACTTAACAAATACCAAAATTATTATTATTATTATTATTATTATTATTATTATTGTCTGCTGCATGACTTTGGGTAAATCACTTCACTTCTCTGGGCCTCGGTGACCTCATCTGGAAAATGGGGATTAAGACTGTGAGCCCCACGTGAAACAACTTGATTACCTTGTATCTACCGCTGGGCTTAGAACAGCACTTGGCACATAGTAAGGGCTTAAGAAATACCAAAATAATTATTATTATTGTTATTATTATTAAGAAATGCTCAACAGATAGTGGTAAATTGAACCAGTGATTCCTCCTGCCCTCATGTAGCAAACTGGCAAAATGGAATTGCAGTTTATCAGTCTGCAACAGCCAAGCTTTTGTCTACTCCAGTGAGTAGAGCTGACAAGGTTCCTGGGGTAATCCCTTGGCCCTCTAGAGGCATCAGCTAAGGGAACAAGTTTCCAAACTCTTCTGCTTGTGAGGCGGAATGAATATTTATGTGGCGGCAATGAGGTTGGAGATCCTTTTTCTTTTTTAATGAGGATGAATAAAAAGGGGCTTGATCTGCTCTGCTCTGATGAACCCAAAGGCAAATGAGACCTCCTCTTGACCTTTCCTGCATTTAAGCCGAAAAAGGCCATTTAGCTCCATGCCATGGGAGCTTACAATGCCTATTTTTCAATTGAAAGGTCTGCTCTCTCCTGCACTCTGCTCCCACTCTACTGTAAGGCCCGGGCTTTTGTCCCCTGCTCCTTGATGTCTGATGACTTTGCCTCTGCTGCCCAGACTCCACTTTCCCCACCCTGAGGGCTGTTTCCTCTTCTGGCTGGAAATGTCTGGAACCACCCACTCTCTTCTCCCTTTGGCTCTTAGGAAACAGCGAGGCCTAGTGGTGAGAACATGGGCCCGGGACTCAGAGGACCTGGGTTCTAATCCTGACTCTGCTACCTGTCTGCTGGGTGACCTTGGACAAGATCACTTCACTTCTCTGGGTCTCAGTTCCCTCATCTGCAAAATGGGGATTCAATACCTGTTCTCCCTCCTCGACTGTGAGCCCCATGTGGGACCTCATTGTCTTATATCTACTCCAGCACTTAGTACAATGTTTGGCACACAGTAAGCCTTAACACAAACCATTATTATTATTACTACTATTAGAAGGGTGTGGGCCTGCTCTGGATACTCCCATCCCCTTGCAGCAACAGGGAAAAGGTGAGAATAATTATAATAATGGCATTTATTAAGTGCTTACTATGTGCAAAGCACTGTTCTAAGCACTGGGGAGGTTACAAAGTGATCAGGTTGTCCCACGGGGAACTCACAGTCTTAACCCTGATTCTACAGATGAGGTAACTGAGGCACAGAGAAGTGAAGTGACTTACCCAAAGTCACACAGCTGACGATTGGCGGAGCCGGGATTTGAACCCATGACCTCTGACTCCAAAGCCCGGGCTCTTTCCACTGAGCCATGCAACAACGCCCTCTGTACCCAGTGAGTTTCCAGCACCCCATTTGCCGGCCCCACCTTACCCAGCTCTAATAATTACCAACTGTGGTATTTGTTAAGCGCATACTATGTGCCAGACACTTTACTAAGCGCTGGGGCGGATACAAGCAAATCGGGTGAGAAACAGTCCATGTCACACATGGGGCTTACACTCTTAATCCCCATTTGACAAACGAGGTAACTGAGGCACAGAGAAATGAAGTCATTCTAAAGCTGATATTTCTGGGGTGGGACCCCTGATGTGACTCGTTTGGCAGCCTTTGCCTTCCTCTGCTGAGGCCCTCTGGATACCTGGGCCCGGGGGGACTCAGAAGCAGGAGCCAAAGAGGCTGTGTGCATCAGACCAGAAAGAGGCCAGACCAGCTAAGAACAGCACTGGCTGGTATAAAACTGGACGGGTCCTGGGTTCTCATCCCTGTTGCACTATTCACCTGCTGCTGTGTGACCTTGGGGAAGTCCCTGAACTTCTTTAAATCTCAGTTTCTTCATCTGTAAGATGGGGATAAAATCACCTTTTCTGCCTCCTGCTTAGGCTGTGAGACTCATGCAGGACAGAGACTGGATCTAATTCCCACTCATTTAGCTCATATCTACCCCAATTCTTGGCACAGAGTAAGTACTAAAAAAACCCCAATTACCACCATCATCATCCTCATTATTACGGTCTACCACTCAGAGGAAGGACAGGCAGAGGGAGGGAAGGACAGTAAAATGTGGATGACAGTGTTAACCGTATCTTAATTAATGTATTTATCTCCAATTTCATTCAATCCTTTTCTGAAGTCTATTTACTTATCTCGGCATTTATCTCTAATATCATTAAATTAGATCGGAGTTCCCACAACTCTTGCCTTTCGAGAAACTCATTGCTCTCTCCAGCCTGACTTTGGAGAAGGTTCTAGTGATGGAGTCGGTGAATTCCTCTCCCCTCCCCAGCCTGTTGGCCAGTGTGTGGCGAAGACACAAGGTGGATGTGAGGGGCTTAGCCGGGGTGACAGAAACCTCTTGGAGAAGGCATATTAAGTGCTTAGTACAGTGTTCTGCACACAGTAAGCTCTACATAAATGTGATTGAATAAATATGGACCCTGCCCTCAGTGAGCTGAAAACCCAGACTGAGACCAGACAGTCAAGTCTGGAGAAGCAGCGAGACCTAGTAATAATAATGATAGCATTTATTAAGTGCTTACTATATGTAAAGCACTGTTCTAAGTGCTGGGGAGGTTACAAGGTGATCAGGTTGTCCCACGGGGGGCTCACAGTCTTAATCCCCATTTTACAGATGAGGGAACTGAGGCTCAGAGAAGTTAAGTGACATGCCCAAAGTCACACAGCTGACAAGTGGCAGAGCTGGGATCAATCAATCAATCAATCAATCAATCGTATTTATTGAGCGCTTACTGTGTGCAGAGCACTGTACTAAGCACTTGGGAAGTACAAGTTGGCAACATATAGAGACAGTCCCTACCCAACAGTGGGCTCACAGTCTAAAAGGGGGAAACAGAGAACAAAACCAAACATACTAACAAAATAAAATAAATAGATATGTACAAGAAAGATAAATAAATAAATAAATAAATAGAGTGATAAATATGTACAAACATATATACATATATACAGGTGCTGTGGGGAAGGGAAGGAGGTAAGATGGGGGAATGGAGAGGGGGACGAGGGGGAGAGGAAGGAAGGGGCTCAGTCTGGGAAGGCCTCCTGCAGGAAGTGAGCTCTCAGTAGGGTCTTGAAGGGAGGAAGAGAGCTAGCTTGGCGGATGGGCAGAGGGAGGACATTCCAGGCCCGGGGGATGAGGTGGGCCAGGGGTTGATGGCGGGACAGGCGAGAACGAGGCACGGTGAGGAGATTAGCGGCAGAGGAGTGGAGGATGCAGGGTGGGCTGTAGAAGGAGAGAAGGGAGGTGAGGTAGGAGGGGACAAGGTGATGGACAGCCTTATAGCCAAGGGTGAGGAGTTTCTGCCTGATTTGAAACCATAACCTCTGACTCCAAAGCCCATGCTCTTTCCACTGAGCCACGCTGCTTCTCTAGTAGATAGAATACAGGCCTGGAAGTCAGAAGGACCTGGGCTCTAATTTCAGTTCCGCTACTGCTCTGTGACCTTGGGCAAGTCACTTAACTTCTCTGTGCCTCAGTTCTCCTATTGTCCTCCCTACTTAGACTGTGAACCCCATGCGGGACAGGGACCATGTACAACCTAATTTATTTGTATCTACCCCAGTTTGACACATAGTAAGTGCTTAACAAATACCATAAAAAAAGTCCTTAGCTCATCCAATGCACACCAACACACATACCCCAGAACAGGAGGGCAGGGCCGTCTACTAAATCTACTGGAATCCCCCAAGCACTCAGTACAGCACTCTGCCTACAGTAGATGCTCAGTAAATACTACTGTGGAGAGAACACAGGATGGGGGAGACAGGAGACTTGTGCTTGAATCCCAGCTCCATCACTGGCCTTCTGTGGGGCCTGGAGACAAGCTGTAAAGCAGGGATAAGAAAAGATGAAAGTCTCATGTGTGACAGGACCTGTGTTCCATCTCATAACCTTGTATTCATCCCAGGACCTAGCACTGTAGTAAGTGGAGGAGGAAATAATAATAATAATAATCATGGTATTCGTTAAGTGCTTACTATGTGCCAGGTAATTGTACTAAACAAATGGGTGGATAGAAGCATATGGAAATGTCATGTAAGTCATATGCAAATACTCGAACGGCCCTCCAACAATTTCACACGGGGGTGGATAGAAGTAAATTGGGTTGCAAACAGTCCCTGTCCTAAATGGGGCTCACAGTCTTTATCCCCATATTATAGACTACGTAACTGAGGCCCAGAAAAGTGGCGTGACTAGCCCAAGGTCACACGCAGCAGACAAGTAATGGAGCAGGGGTTAGAACCCAGGTCCTTCTGACTCCCAGGCCTATTCACTATGCCACACTGCTTTCCCAATCGAATGAACCTTGAGCGGAGACTAGAATGTGGTGGGTTGGTTGCTGACTACATTTTCTTGAGAGAACCACTTTTCCCAACATTTGACCCAGTCATAACCAGAAAAATGGGAAGTCTCAGATAGGAGGGGCCTCTGAGAGATCATTTAATCCATTCCCCTATCTCTGGGAAGGATTACACCTTCTACTGGCAAAAGAGATCCTGCCACCTCCGTAGGTGATGTAATCTGGTGCTATACAGCCCTTCTGGCCAGGAATTCCTTTCATTCATTCAATCCTATTTATTGAGTGCTTACTGTGTGCAGAGCACTGTACTAACCGCTTGGGAAGTACAAGTTGGCAACAACTAACAACAAGTTAGACTTTGTAAAGTCTAACCTAAATCCTTCCTGCTGCCCTGACAGCTAATTCTCTTTTCTTGAGAAAAAATAGCTCCACTCTCCTGCTTTCCCAATGTCCCTACACAGACTTGAAGGCTGCTATTAAGTCTCTCCCACTTCAACCTTATTGCCTCAAGAAAATTGTCATTTTAGTGTGATGGATTTTCCTTATTTTCTTCCACAAGTCCACATGGGGTGAAGCCTTGAAGCTGGAAGAATATTTGGGATGAAAAGATACAAAGGGATGTGGGGAAGACGAGCAGAAGGGAAAACTAGTTCTGAATAAACCCTACACTGTTCAGCCAACTGTGAGCCCGTTGTTGGGTAGGGACCGTCTCTATATGTTGCCAACTTGTACTTTCCATGCACTTAGTACAGTGTTCTGCACACAGTAAGCACTCAATAAATATGATTGAATGAATGAATGTTCAGACTCGATCATTAGGAGACTGTTTCTGTCTTTCTGCCTCTCTACTTCTCCTTCCCTCTACTTCCCTGTCTCTCTCTCCCACTATGTCTCTCTCCCTCTACCTCTCTTGTCTCCTATTCTCTCCCTCTACTAGATTCTCTCTCTTTCTCTCTCTGCCTCTCTTGTCTCTATGCCTATCTCCCACTTTCTCATTCTTCTTCCCTGTCTCTCTCTCTCCCTCCATCTCTCTTCCTCTCTATCTTTCACAATCTCAGTTTCTGTCTCTCTTTCTCTCCCTCTAATTTTCTGTCTCCCCTCTTCTCTCTGTCTCTCTAAGGGTTCCAGTAAAATGACAGTTCCAACCCTGATGTTTCCAAAGATGAACTCAAGAATAAAGAAAACAGATTAAGGCAGGGGTCCTTTATCAAGAGGAAGCTGGAGGCGAAGGGACAGGACAGAAATGAAGGCAATAAACCAATGACAACGGGACTGCCGTGTTTGCCGATCATACAACAGAAAGTTCATTGTGCTGGCCACGAACCAACCGTAGACTGCGAAGGTGAGTCTGAGCTGTCCTGCCAGGAGCAAAAGCCAGAGGAGTGGAAAGGGGGTCCCTGGCTGGTGGAAGAGTTCGAACTTCCTCCCCAAACCCAGAGTCAGTGTGAGACAGGTGAGTGGAAAAGCTCAGAAACAAGGGAGAAGCCCAGTTTCCGGGTCTCAAGTCACATAAAGATCGAAACACTGTTGACCACTGTCAGGTCTATGCAATGTCCTGTCCCAGGTCAGGAGATGCCCCTCGGGCAGGGGTCTCTGGGAGAATATCCCCAGGGGCCTCATTCAAATGTGTGAAATTGTTGGAGGGCCTTTCCGGGATTTGCATAAGATTTACATGTCATTTCCATATGCCAACAGATTGTCATCTTTTCTTGGGCAATTTTCAAGTTAAAATTGTATCGCTGTACCCCTGAAGGTTGGTGTCTCTTAATTCTTTGTTGCTCGATTCCTTTTCTGCTTTTCTTTCCTTGGGGAGAGAACCTTGGGACCTGTCTATCCACATGAAGATGGCCCTTAGGATGAACACTGAGAAGTATCAAGGCCTAGTGGAAACAGAGAGGGCTTGGGAGTCAGAGGTCGTGGGTTCTAATCCCAGTTCTGCCACTTGTCAGCTGTGCAACCCTGGGCAAGTCACTTCACTTCTCTGCACCTCAGTAACCACATCTGCAAAATGGGGATTAAATCCGCCTCCCTCTAATTTAGAGTATGAATCCCACGTGGGACAGAGGTTGTGTCCGACCTGATCATCTGGTATCTACCCCAGTCCTTAGAACAGTGCTTGACACATAGTAAGCACTAAACAAATACCACAAAAAAACAAAAGATAACCCTGATCCCCAAAACCCTGAAGTTAGAGGGGTGACTTTATTTCAATGGGGAGGCAGGGGAGAAAAGTCCTGAATAAGAAAGGAATCAAGGCTTCCTGTGAGTGAATGATCCATTTTGTGGTTGATCTGCAGGAGTTTTCCAACCCCTCACTAGTCACAGCTTGTCAGCTCCCCCCTCCAATCTTGTCTCACGCCACACCAACTGTGGCTCTCTCCATGCCTAGTGGGTAGAGCACAGACCCAGGAGTCAGAAGGGTAGGGGTTCTAATCCCGGCTCTGCAATATTTCTGCTGTGTGACCTCGGGCAAGTCATTTCATTTCTCTGGGCCTCAGTTACCTAACCTGTAAAATAGGGATTGAGTGCCCCACGTAGGACAGGTACTGTGCCCAACTAGATTTGCTTGTTTCCCCCCCAGCACTTAGTACAGTGCCTGGCACATAATAAGCACTTACCAAATACCACAATTATGACCCAGGGACATCCCACCAAGCCCATAATCATATAGACAGTCCCAGAAACCAGCTCTCCCTGTGGCGCACAGAGAGGATCCAGCAGAGATTGGTCGACCTGGGGTTTTGTACTAGTCACTCCCCTTCACCTTTTCTATAAAGTGGACAAATGAGAGTTTGTAGTGAGTCCCTCTGAGAAGCCAAGATTCCTCCAGGCTAGGAATTTCAGAGAGGCTCTTCTCTCTTTTCTTATCTCTGATTTTCTTGCTTAGGAACTTAGTAACCCTCTAAACATTTAAGTACTGTCCCCACCTCCACCACACTTATGGAAATATCTTTATATTCTATACTCCTTTGCTTCAGCCTGGCAATCACAGTTATTGAGCACTTACTGAGGGCACTGTATTAAGCACTTGGGAGAGTACAGTATAGCAATATAACAAACACATTCCCTACCCACAATGAGCTTACCATCTTACCTGGAATTTATTTTAATGTCTGTCTTCCTCATTAACCTGCAAGCACCTAGAGGGTAGGACTCATGTTTATCAACTGTATTGGGTGCTTCCAAACTCTTAATATAGCACTCTGCCCACCATAGGAGCTCAATAAATACCACTGGTTGATTGATTCTAATCCTGGTTCCTTCACTAGTCTGCTGTGTGACCTTAGGCAAGTCACTTCATTTCTATGGGCCTCAGCTGCCTTATCTGTAAAATGGGGATTAATAATAATAATAATAATAATAATAATAACAATACTGGTATTTGTTAAGTGCTTACTATGTGCTAAGTACTGTTCTAAATGCTGGGGTAGATACAAAGTAATCAGGTTGTCCCACGTGGTGCTCACAGTTTTAATCCCCATTTTACAGATGAGGTAACTGAGGCACAGAGAAGTTAATCAATCAATCAATCGTATTTATTGAGTGCTTACTGTGTGCAGAGCACTGTACTAAGTGCTTGGTGAGTACAAGACAGCAACATATAGAGACAGTCCCTACCCAACAGTGGGCTCACAGTCTAAAAGGGGGAGACAGAGAACAAAACCAAACATACTAACAAAATAAAATAAATGGAATAGATATGAATAAGTAAAATAAATAAATAAATAGAGTAATAAATATGTACAAACATATATACATATATACAGGTGCTGTGGGGAAGGGAAGGAGGTAAGATGGGGGGATGGAGAGGGGGGCAAGGGGGAGAGGAAGGAAGGGGCTCGGTCTGGGAAGGCCTCCTGGAGGAGGTGAGCTCTCAGTAGGGCCTTGAAGGGAGGAAGAGAGCTAGCTTGGCCGATGGGCAGAGGGAGGGCATTCCAGGCCCGGGGGATGACGTGGGCCGGGGGTCGATGGTGGGACAGGTGAGTACGAGGTGAGGAGATTAGCGGCAGAGGAGTGGAGGGTGCGGGGTGGGATGTAGAAGGAGAGAAGGGAGGTGAGGTAGGAGGGGGCGAGGTGATGGAGAGTCTTGAAGCCCAGGGTGAGGAGTTTCTGCCTGATGTGCAGATTGATTGGTAGCCACTGGAGATTTTTGAGGAGGGGAGTAACATGCCCAGAGCATTTCTGGACAAAGACAATCCGGGCAGCAGCATGAAGTGTGGATTGAAGTGGGGAGAGACACGAGGATGGGAGATCAGAGAGAAGGCTGATGCAGTAAGCAAGTTAAGTGACTTGCCCAAGGTCACCAGCAGACAAGTGGCAGAGCCAGGATTAGAACCCATGTCCTCTGACTCCCAAGCCTGTGATCTTCCCACTAAGCCATGTCATGGATTGTGACCAACCCGATTAGTTTGTGTCAGCTCTCAGGACAGTGTCTGGTACATAGTAAGTGCTTAACAAATGCCATTAAAACAAACAAACAAAAACACAAAAGAATGACCGGAGCAATGGCCTCTTAGCCTGGCTCGATGTCACAAGCCCAATAACTTCTGCTGGTGATGTGAGCAGAAATCCCCTGGTGAAGAATGTGAATGGTAAATATGAATCCCCTGCCAAAAGTTGACTGCTCCAGAAGGCAACTGACAAGAAATATTATAAACTGACCAGAGGTGCACAAACCATCCTTTCTGATGAAAATTCATTCATTCAGTTCATTCAATCATATTTATTGAGCACTTACTGTGTGCAGAACACTGCTCTAAGCACTTGGGAGAGTACGATATAACAATAAACAGACATATTCTCTGCCCTCAATGAGCTTACAGTCTAGAGGGCTCACAACTGGGGCTCTGAGTTCTGCTTTGAGCTTTGCCTTATGCTGCTCATGGAGTAAGGGAAGGCTTCTGATGCTTAGTGCAGAGTTGGGCTTTTCTAATTAGGATGTAGAAGAGGGCCTGGAGGGAGTTATGGGAGTGAGAAAGGTAGACAAAGTGGTATTTTATAATATTATTAAGTATCCAGTATGTGGCAAGCACTGGAGTAGATTAAGCTTATATCTACCTCAGTGCTTAGCAGAGTGCCTGGCACATAGTAAGCACCTAACAAATACTACAATTATTTGTTATCATTATTAATAGTATTATTATTCAAAAAGGTGGACTTAAGTAGGAGTGAAATCAAATGTACAATTAATTGTACAATCAATATACAATTGTACAAATGTACAATTGCAAATGTACAATTCTCCCTTCTAGACTGTGAACCCGCTGTTGGTTAGGGGCCGTCTCTATATGTTGCCAACTTGTACTTCCCAAGCGCTTAGTACAGTGCTCTGTACACAGTAAGCACTCAATAAATACGATTGAATGAATGAATGAATGCAAGATGACCCTGGCCCAAAGAAGGCTCATATCTCCCTGACTTACTCCCTTTGTTCTTACCCCCTCCCAGACCCACAGCACTTGTGTACATATCTGTAACATATATTTGTATTGATGTCTGTCTCCCCCATTCTAGACTGTAAGCTCATTGTGGGCAGGGAATATGTCTGTTTGTTGCTGTATTTTACTCTCCGAAGTGCTTAGTACAGTGCTCAGCACACAGTAAGCACTCAATAAATATGATTAAATAATTGAATGAATGGATCTAAATGAGAGGGAGAGCAGGAATCTCATCCCCATTTTACAGATGAAGAAACTGAGATCCAAAGAGGTTAAGAGACTTAGCCAAGGTCACATAGCAGGAGAGTGACAGAGCTGGGACTAGGATTCAGGACTTTTAGTAATAATAATAATAATAATAATAATGATGGCATTTATTAAGCACTTACTATGTGCAAAGCACTATTCTAAGCGCTGGGTAGGTTACAAGGTGATCAGGTTGTCCCACAGGGGGCTCACAGTCCTAATCCCCATTTTACAGATGAGGGAACTGAGGCCCAGAGAAGTGAAGTGACTTGCCCAAAGTCACACAGCTGACAACTGGCAGAGCCAGGATTTGAACCCATGACCTCTGATTCCAAAGGCCGGGCTCTTTCCACTGCGCCATGCTGCTTTTGACACCCAGTCCTGTGCTTTTTCCAATCAGTTTTCATTCCCATTTTAGAGATGAAGTAACTGAGGCACAGAGAAGTTAAGTGACTTGCCCAAGGTCACACAGCAGCCAAGTGGCAGAGCCGGTACTAGAATTCAGGTCCTCCTGACTCCCTGGCCTGTGCTCTATCTGCTAGGCCACACTGCTTCTTAATACTAGCAGTATTACAAGTAGTAATGGTACTTACTAAGTGCTTACTATGTGCAGAGCACCGTACTAAGCATTTTGGAAGCATACACAGGTGTGAAATAGGCACTGGCCCTCTGAGGATAAAGAAACCGAGAGGAAACCGAGTATATACACATAAAGATGGATGAAAAAATAAAAATAAATGTCTCTCGGCACTGAGGAATAGGCAAAAGTGTGGAAGGCTCATTAGAAACCAATCATTCAATCAATCAGTCATATTTATTGAACACTTATTCTGGGCAGAGCATTCATTCATTCAATCGCATTTATTGAGTGCTTACTGTATGCAGAGCACAATACTAAGCACTTAGCAGAGTACAATATAACAATAAACAGGCACATTTCCTGCCCACAGCAAGGGAGAGGATGATACAACACAATCATCACTGCTAAAACCACTCAGGCACATGTCCTGCAGGTGGAAGGATATATCTTTTTTTCTTCTCCCAACCCTACACTAACATCCTAGTTCTCTTCCATGGGCCAAGTCGCTCATACCTACCTGGGCTCCCGGGGTGGGGAAGAAGGTAGGAAACTTCCCAAGCCCCAGTCCTTGGGAGAGAGGGGATGGCAGGATAGGTTACTTTCTGGGGACAGTGGAAAAGTGGAAGCCTGATTGGCGGGAATCCTGACTGCTCCTTGTGGAGCACTTTAAATACCTTTGATTGTGGTATTTGTTAAGCACTTTCTATGTGCCAGGCACTGTACTAAGCACTGGGGTGGATAGAAGCAAATCAGGTTGGACACGGTCCTTGTCCCACTTGGGGCTCACAGTCTTAATCCCCATTTTACAGATGAGGAAACAGAGGCACAGAGAAGTGAAGTGACTTGCCCCAGGTCACACAGCAGACAAGGGTAGAGCTGCATGGCCTAGTGGCAAGAGCATGGGCCTGGAGGTCAGAGGTCATGGGTTCTAATCGCAGTTCCGCTACTTGTCAGCTGTGTGACTTTGGGCAACTCACTTAACTTCTCTGGGCCTCAGTTACCTCATCTGTAAAATGGGGACTGAGACTGTGAGCCCCATGTGGAACAACCTGAACACCTTGTATTTACCCCAAGGCTTAGAACAGTGTTTGGCACATAGCAAGTGCTTAATAAATACCATAATTATTAACCCATGACTTTCTGACTCCCAGCCTGTGCTCTAGCCACTAGGCCATGCTGCTTCTTTGATGAGGGGACCCAGATGCTAGTGTCCCTCCCTTTTCCTTTTCCACCCTCTAGGTAGAGGGAAGTTGCAGGAGTCAGGACCTTTAATGCCTCTATACTATTTCACCTCTTGCCCACGTCCTGCCTCTGGCCCAGATGCCTTCGCTCTTCATCCCTGACAAACACTTGCTCTCCCCTCCTTCAAAGCTTTACTGAAGGCCCATCTCCTCCAAGAGGCCTTCCCTGACTAAGCCCTTCTTTCCTCTTCTCCCACTCCCTTCTGTGTCACCTTGACTTGTTCCCTTCATTCATCCTCCCTCACAGCCTCACAGCACTTACATACATATCAGTAATTTCATTTATTTATATTAGTGTCTGTTTCCCCTTCTAGACTGTAAGATTGATGTGCACAGGAAATGTTTCTGTTATACTGTACTTTATTCTCCCAACTGCCTCATGCGGTGCTCTGCACAAAGTAAGCTCTCAACAAATATGATTGACTGAATGACTGACCCATGGACGTTTTCTGTGCACTACAAGAATTAGCAGAAGGGGGAGAGGCGTGGTTCTCAAAGGCTGCTAAGTTGGCCCCAACCACACAACCCTTCCCTTCTCCCTCATCTTGGTACCTATTTCCTCCCCTCACAGTGCCCCAGCCCTCAGCATCTGCTGGTCATCACTGCAGTGTGAAAAGTTGGTCCCCAAAAACACACCTGTAGGAGAGAGGGAGGGGACCCACTGTCTGCTGGACATAAAAAGAGGGATTTTTTTGGTCTGGTGGTATTTAACTATGGTATTTTGTTAAGCGCTTACTATCCACTAGACTGTAAGCCCGGTGTGGGCAGGGATTGTCTCTATTTATTGCTGAATTTACTTTCCAAACACTTAGTACAGTGCTTTGCACACAGTAAGCACTCAGTAAATACGACTGAATGAATGAATGAATGTGCCAGGCACAGTTCTAAGCACCGCGTTGACTTGAATTTAACAAGTTAATTAAGAATATTAACAAATTAATCGGTTGGACACAGTCCCTGTCCTGCTTAGGGCTCAGAGTCTTAATCCCCATTTTACAGATGAGAGAACTGAGGCTCAGGGAATAATAATATTAATAATAATGGTATTTGTTAAGCACTTACTGTGTGCTAAGCACTGTTCTAAGCACTGGGGTAGATACAAGGTAATCAGGTTGTCCCACTTGGGACTCATAGTCTTAATCCCCATTTTACAGATGAGGTAACTGAAGCCCAGAGTAGTTAAGCTACTTGCCCAAGGTCACATAGCAGACAAGTGGCCGAGTCAGGATTAGAACCCATCACCTTCTGACTCCCAGCCTCGTGCATTATCCACTAGGCAACGCTGCTCCCAGGTTGCCCAAGATCACACAGCAGACAAGTGGCAGACTCAGGATTAGAACTCAGGTCCTTCTGACTCCCAGGTCTGTGCTCTATCCACTAGGCCATGCTGTTCTTCCCAGATTTAATATGAAACCATACTATGCCACCAATATGAAAAGGAATCAAACTCGTGGAGCTCGGATGGGGAGGCTTTCGCTAAAACAGCATTCTAGCCCACTGAGCTATGACTAAAAGCCCAGAGTGTACTTTCCAAGTACTTAGTACAGTGCTCTGCACACAGTAAGCTCTCAATCAATACAATTGAAAGAATGAAATGTTCAGAGACGTCCTGCCAAAATAACAATAACCAATCATAGTCGCTCTCGCCTCTCCATCACCCCTCCACCAGCTTTACAGACCCCTCTAGCAGCCCAGACAGTCAGCAGGTCTTCACTGAGCACATGGGGGTTGTCCCTGTACAAAGCACATGGGGTCCTTTGTAATAACAATAATAATGATGGTGTTTTTTAAGCACTTACTATGTGCCAGGTACCGTACTAAGGTCTGGGGTGGATACCAGCAAATCGAGTTGGACGTAGTCCCTGTCCCAGGTAGGGCTCACACTCTCAATCCCCATTTTACAGATGAGGTAGCTGAGGCACAGAGAAGTGAAGGTCACACAGCAGACAAGTGGAAGAGCTGGGATTAGAATCCATGACCTTCTGACTCCTAGACCCGGGCTCTATCCACATCGCCTTGAATCTAATCAGGTTGGTCACAGTCCCTGGCCCCCATGGGGCTCACAGTCTTAATCTGCATTTTACAGATGAAGCTACTAACCCCAAAATTGGAATTCAGTTGACCTTGTCTGGTGGAGCTAATGGCAGCACGCCTCAATCTGGGGCCCCTTCCTCTGCCCCAGATGGTCCGGAGGCCATTTGTCCAGCTCCATCCCAGTCAGTCCAGTTTCAAGCACTTATTATGTGCTAAGCACTGGGGTAGATACAAGACAATCAGGTCAGACAGTGCCTGTTCCTCACAGGGTTCACAGTCTAAGTAGGAGGGAGAACAGGCATTGAATTCCCATTTTATAGATGAGGAAAATGAGGCCCAGAGAAGTTCAGTGGTTCCAAGGTCACCCAGCAGGCAAGTGATAGAGCTGGGATTAGAACCCAGGTCGTCTGACTCTCAGGCCCAAGATGCATTAGCTCCTCTAGCACTAGCATACTCATCTTTCTCGCCACTGACCCTTTTCCCACATCCTGCCTCTAACCTGAAACCCCTTCTTCCTCCATACATGAAAAGCCACCACTCTCCCTACCTTCAAAGAATTATTAAGGACACATCTCCTCCAAGAGGCCTTCCCTGATTAAGCCCTCCTTTCCCCAGCTCCTTCTGCCTTCTGCATGATCTATGCACTTGCATCTTTGACCTTTTGTGCATGTGATATTTGCCCCACCCTTAATCCCCCAACACTTACATACTTAACTTTGAATTGTATATTATAAACTATTTATTTATATTCATGTTTGTCTCCCCTTCTAGGTTGTAAACTTGATGTGGGTAAGGAAACATGTCTACCCACGTTGTACTCTCCCAAATGCTTAGTACAGTGCTCTGCATATAGTAGATGCTCAATAAATGGCATTGGTTGATTGATTCATCCACTCGGGCAAACTGCTTCCCAGAAGCTGCTTTTCAGCTGACATTTTTGTTTCCAGCTGGTCTATCCTAGCTCCAGTCTGTGAGAAGAACAAGATGGCAAAAGCGTATATGGTATTCTTGAGCGCTGTTAGTGACTACTCTGCCCTACAGCCATCCAAAGGCAAGAAACCGAGTCTGAACTCACTCTAAAAAGCTGGCGGCACTCCGACCAATGAACCACTGGAAATTTAGAAAAGCGAATCTCCCAAGCCTGACATTTTCCAAAAAGATGGAGATGAGATTTGTTCATTCAATTTTTTTTTCCTTCAGATGTTCAGGGAAGGGATGGTTCATCAGCTAGTATAATCAACTTAGACAAAACAGCTGTTGGATTCAGGAGTCTAAGTAGAAAGCATTAAAAAAAGAAAAAAATCCAGCCAGACCGAACACTTCTTTTAGGAAAATTATGGCCTGTTGGGAGATTTGGAGCACAGGCTTGTGAGTCAGAGGATGTGGGTTCTAATCCTGCCTCAGCCACTTGTCTACTTTGGGGCCCTGAGCAAGTCACTTCACTTCTCTGGGCCTCAATTACCTCATCTGTAAAATGGGGATTAAAAGTGTGAGCCACACATGGGACAACTTAATTACCCTGTAGCTACTTCAGTGCTTAGAACACTGCTTGGCACATACTAAGTGCTTGGCGCTGTGGCAAGGGGGTCCATTCCAGAGCCCAGTGCCTAGAGGACACCTAATAATGCTCACTGGAAACTGCAGCTCCCTGTAGCATGGGGAGGGTTTGGTTAAGAATCATGGAACCATTTTTTGAGCTCCTACTGTATGCAGAGTCCTGTACTAAGCTCCTGGAAGAGTATAACACATTTGGTAGACACATTCCCTGTCCACAATGAGCTACAGTCTAGAAGACAAGCTTACTCATCCTATTGCATTGTACTCTCCCAAGCGCTTAGTCCAGTGCTCTGCACATAGTAAGCACTCAATAAATACCATTGATTTATTCTTCATCATCATCATCCTCATCATTAGTGGTATTTATTGAGCACTTACAGTGTGCAGAGCACTGTAATAAATAAATAAATAAATAATTTAAATAAATAAATGTATTTAATTAAGACTGTGAGCCCCACGTGGGACAACCTAATCACCTGGTATCCACCCCAGCACTTAGAACAGTACTTCGCACATAGAAAGCGCTTAACAAACTTGATACATGCTTACTATGTGCCAAACACTGTTCTAAGCACTGAGGTCGGTACAAGTTAATCAGGTTGGACCCAATCCCTGCCCAACATGGGGAAGTGAAGTGACTTACCCAAGGTCACACAGCAGACATGTGGTGGTTCTGGGACTAGAACCCACGTCCTTCTGACTTCCAGGCTAGTGGTTTATCCACTAAGCCATGCTGCTTCTCCATTAAATGATTGGGAGAATACAATACAACAATAGAATTGGTAGGCATATTCCCTGTCCATAACCAGGCCAGAACTGTTTTGAAAGAGATGGTTTAGACTTTTTTTCTGAAAGTATCACTTAAGCAGTAAAGCTGACCTGCAACATTTGTTGACAGCAGTCCACCTTTTCCCTCTCAGCTGAGAGGCCTGAGGAGTTGGTCCCAGCCAAAAGTCCAGAATTAAATACTCCAGGGGAAAGAGCAGGTAAGGCTGAGAGCCCAGGGACGAGTTCCAATCCCAGCTCTACCTCTGGCCTGCTGTGTGCCACTAAACCTCCCTGGACATCAGATTCCTTATCTGTAAAATGGGGCTATCTCATCTGCTCTCCCTCCCTCCTAGAATGTGAGCACCATATGGGACAGGGACTGCGTCTGATCTGATCATCTCGTATCTGCCCCAGGGCTTGGCACAGAGTAAGTGCTTAATAAATGCTAAAGTTATTAGTTGAGGACACCAACAGCAAACGAAAGCAGTAAACATCCCTTTCCCACTGAAGCCAGCCAGCAGCTCACAAAAGCAAACAAGGGAACGGATTGCTTTTACTCTTCCTCAGCAAAGAAAACTTGGGAGAGGTTTTTTCCTCAGGCAGGAGTACCACTTGGGATGCTCTGAAGCATGGCAAACGGTCCTCAAACCTCTGCCTGCTTAAAAAATCCCACCGGGGTCCATCCACCTGACCTAATCCTCTAGCCCCTACTCTGAGTGTCCACCTAATAATCATAACGATAATCATAATGATGGCATTTGTTAAGCACTCACTATTTGCCAAGCACTATACTCAGCACTGGGGCAGGTGCAAGGTAATCAAGGAGGACACTTTAATTAAACTGAGTACTGAATAATAATAGTAATTGTGGTGTTTCTTTGGCACTTACTATGTGCCAGACACTGTACTCAGCGCTAGAGTGGAAACAAGAAAATTGGGTTGGACAGAGTTCCTGTCCCACGTGGAGCTCACAGTCTTAATCCCCATTTAACAGATGAGGTAACAGAGGCCCAGAGAAGTGAAGTGACTTGCCCAAGGTCCCACAGCAGATAAGTGGAGGAGTGGGGATTCTGCCCCAGGTTCTTCTGACTCTTAAGCCCAGGCTCTATCCACATCCCAGCTCTGCCAATTGTCAGCTGTGTGCCTCTGGGCAAGTCACTTAACTTCTCTGTGCCTCAGTTACCTCATCTGTAAAATGGGTATTGACTGTGAGCCCGTGGAACAACCTGATCATCTTGTAACCTCCCCAGTGCTTAGAACGGTGCTTTTCACATAGTAAGTGCTTAACAAATGCCATCATTATTATTATTATGCTGCTTCTCCCAAGCACGGAAACCTCCCCAAACAGGCATTTCTCTCCACCTTTCAATTCCTCATCCCTCCTGCTCCCTCAATCCGCTTTCCACCTTGCTTCTCCCATCCCTCTCGCTGCCATCCCCCTGCTCTCCTAAGCATTGAGCCCAGACTGATTCCCTTAGCCATATCCCACTGGTCTACCAGACACCGTGAAAGTGGGACCACAATTCTGTCAAGTAGATCGCGTCCACCTTAAACCATGTTTCACCGGAAGATAGCTTTGCATCTTTGCAGAGCAGGCATCTCCAGACAACGATGATAAAATGTTTTCAGCAAATTAATGCAGAATAGTTTTCCTCTGAGTGCACCTAGTCTGAAGGAGCTCTTGCCTATAGGTCCAGTAAGCCATAAAGGACTTACAGCTATAATTGCATGCAGCCTTGCGATCATATTTTATATTGTGTTCTCCTTCAGCCCCATCTTTAATTACATTTGCGGCAGAAATATTTATCAGATCCCGATTTATTTTTCTGAACTGAACATTTAGGCTGACTCGTCTCTTCCTACCTGCCTTTAAAGAGGGGCAGACAAAAGCTGGACACATCAGACTAATACGGTGAAATCGGGGAGGGCTCTGATATTTTAATACCCTGGAGTTACCTTCTGGCAGCTGAAATGACAAAAATGAAATTTAAAGCACATCTGATTTAACTGTTGTTTGTGTGACTCAAATACCTATGTTTAATTTTGTCTATGGATTGGAAAAAGTTAATTTCAAGCCTTGTTTCTCTTGCTAGCAGCAACAACCTTTTAAACTGAGTATTACTGGTGAACCATATAGAGCTGGTTAAAAAAAAAAACGCTTTTCAGTTCCACCATGCAGTTGCTCGGACGACAATTATGGCAGCTGAAGTTTAATCATAGTGTTTGATAGCTCATTTTCTCAATGTCAACATGAGGCACTGTAAAAAAAAATGAATTCTTTCATTTGATAAGCTGGCTCCACAGCTCTGAGCTCATTCAATAGGAAAACTCTTTCACTGGGGCTGCAGCTTGCATGTTTTTCTTCTTCTTCTTCTTCTCCTTCTTCTTCTTTTTTTTCTTTCTTCCTGAAAGCCACCCAAGAAGAGATTAATCACGAGGGGGGAACTCAGCTTCACCCTCTAGCTGCAGGTCGCAATTTTTATTTGTATGGAATTGGCTTTTGGAAAGCTGAAGGCGGCCTGAGGGCAGGGACCTGATATGAAAAGAACCTAGGAATGAAGCAGCGGGGATTGATTAGCTGACTTCATATCCCACACTCCATAAGCACACTCCAGCCGCAATCTAACACACCGCTGAGCTGAATAGACAAGAGAAATTGGATTCCTTCCTAATATTTAACCTTCAAGTCAGCACTAACAGTTGTTGATATGTTGTTCTACTAGCAAGCTACACAGTCGGGTTTTTCACTCCTGTGTGTGTTTGTGTGTGTTTGTGTGTGTAGATATAAACATGCAGCCAAACGTACCCAGGAGTACATGTGGATATACATATGCACACACTTTCCATGTGCATATGTAGACATGCATATATGGACACATAAATAACACACCCACCCTTATATATGCACATTGACATCGACATACATACACACACCCGGTATAAGTGTAATGTGCTAAACACTAGAAATGATGATACAAGCATAGATTATAGATACTTTCGTATTTTACTTTTGCTTTTCGGTTTCTCAGAAAACATGACTTCCCCAATTTTTCACACAAAAATTTCAGTGAAGACTCTAGTCCAATATTAAACATAAAATAAAGAGAGGGAGTGAGAAAGAGAGAGGGAGGGAGAGAGAGAGGGAGGGAGGGAGAAGGAGGGAGGGGAGGGGGAAGGAGGAAGGAAAAGAAATAAAAGAGTGAGAACCTCATTGTCTATTTCATGCCTTTCAAGGTCTTTTTCACTTGGCCGCTTTTCTTTTACCTGTAATTTTCCCAGTTCATTAATTGGAGGAATTGCCTGGATTTTCCCCAGTGAGGTGGATGCCAGTGGAGTGGTGGTAGCAGGTTTCTGCGAGTTCAAATCCCGGCCAGGGCCCAGAGCAGATGCAGCCCTCTCCAGCATCCTCACCCACCTGTCTACAGGGCGGAAGCCGGGATGCCCAAGCTCCTGGAGGCTGCAACCTGGGCAGTGGAGAGGCCATTTCCCAGAGGCCATTTTGTTGCCCTTCAAACTTCAACAAAATGGTGGTCACCCCAATCCCCCTGCCCCTCTTATCAGAAATGCAGTCCTGCCACGGAGAGGTGGAGACTGAAATCTCAGCCCCCCCCCCCCCCACACACACACACACACTCTCTCTCACACACACTCTCACACATACACACCCCAATACTATTCTTAATTACTTTTGTAAAAACCACAGCAACATGGCCTAGTGGACGAGCACTGGTCTGAAAGTCAGAGGAATTAAGTCAAAGGAAGTCAGAGAAGCAGTGTGGCTCAGTGGAAAGAGCCCAGGCTTTGGAGTCAGGGGTCATGGGTTCGAATCCCAGCTCTGCCAATTGTCAGCTGTGTGACTTTGGGCAAGTCACTTGACTTCTCTGTGCCTCAGTTCCCTCATCTGTAAAATGGGGATTAAGACTGTGAGCCCCCTGTGGGACAACCTGATCTCCTTGTAACCTCCCCAGCACTTAGAACAGTGCTTTGCATTTAGTAAGCGCTTATTAAATGTCATTTTTATTATTATTATTAACTACGTCTATTCCCAGCTCCACCACTTACCTGCTGTGTGACCTTGGGAAACTTTTTTTTTAATGGTACTTGTCAAGTGCTTACTATGTGTCAACCACTGTTCTAAATACTGGGATATCTACAAGTTAATCAGACCACGCATGGTCACTGTCCCACATGGGGCTCACAGTCTAAGCAGGAGGAAGAACAGGTATTAAATCTCCATTTTTCAGTTGAGGAAACTGAGGCCCAGAGAAGTTACTTGACTTTCCCAAGGTCACACAGCAAGTAAAGAGTGGAGCTGAGATTAGAGGTCAGAAGACTCCCAGGCCTATTTTCTTTCCACTAGTTCATGCTATTTCTCTAAACCACTTAATTGCTCTGGGTCTCAATTCCCTCATCCAAAAAATGGGGATTAAATGCCCGTCTCCCTCCTGCTTAGACTATAAGCACTACGTGGGAAAAGGACTGTGTTCTAATCCACGCTCTGCCACTTGCCTGCTGTGTGATCTTAAGCAAGTCACTTGACTTCTCTGTGCCTCAATTTCCTCATCCAAAAAATGGGGATTAAATGCCCGTCTCCCTCCTGCTTAGACTATAAGCACTACATGGGAAAAGGACTGTGTCTGACCTGATTATCTTGTATCAATCCCAGTGCTCAGTACAGTGCTTAGTACGTAGTAAGCACTTAATAAAACACCATAATTCCCCACCCCATGGAGGAGACAGGATATTTGTGCTGACTTGTAAAATAAGGGGCAGTTGCCTGGACCTGTGGGAAGAAGGAATCCAGGTCTGCAGGAGCATTATCTGTTTTTATGGTACTTATTAAATGCTTACTATGTATCAAACACTGTTCTAAGCGCTGGGGTAGATACAAGTGCATTAGTTTGAAACTAATGCAGAGGAAGGAGGATGTAAATAGAGTCTGAATGGGCAGGGACTGTGTCTACCAACTCTGTTATATTGTTATATTGTACTCTCAATCAATCAATCGTATTTATTGAGCACTTACTGTGTGCAGAGCACTGTACTAAGCGCTTGGGAAGTACAAGTTGGCAACATATAGAGACGGTCCCTACCCAACAGTGGGCTCACAGTCTAGAAGGGGGAGACAAAGAACAAAGCAAAACATATTAACAAAATAAAATAGAACAGATATGTACAAGTAAAATAAATAAATAAATAGAGTAATAAATATATACAAACATATATACATATATACAGGTGTTGTGGGGAAGGGAAGGAGGTAAGGCAGGGGGGTGGAGAAGGGGATGAGGGGGAGAGGAAGGAGGGGGCTCAGCCTGGGAAGGCCTCCTGGAGGAGGTGAGCTCTCAGTAGGGCCTTGAAGGAAGGAAGAGAGCTAGCTTGGTGGATGTTGGGAGGGAGGGCATTCCAGGCCAGGGGGATGAAGTGGGCTGGGGGTCAACGGCGGGACAGGTGAGAATGAGGCACGGTGGGGAGATTAGCGGCAGAGGAGCGGAGGGTGCGGGCTGGGCTGTAGAAGGAGAGAAGGGAGGTGAGGTAGGAGGGGACGAGGTGATGGAGAGCCTTGAAGCCCAGGGTGAGGAGTTTCTGCCTGATGCACAGGTTGATTTGTAGCCACTGGAGATTTTTGAGGAGGGGAGTAACATGCCCAGAGTGTTTCTGGACAAAGACAATCCGGGCAGCGGCGTGAAGTATAGATTGAAATGGGGAGAGACAAGAGGATGGGAGATCAGAGAGGAGGCTGATACAGCAGTCCAGACGGGCTAGGATGAGAGCTTGAACGAGCAGGGTAGCGGTCTGGATGGAGAGGAAAGGGCGGATCTTGGCAATGTTGCAGAGCTGAGACAGGCAGGTTTTGGTGAGGGCTTGGATAATAATAATAATAATGACATTTGTTAAGTGCTTACTATGTGCAAAGCACTGTTCTAAGCACTGGGGAGGTTACAAGGTGATCAGGTTGTCCCACGGGGGGGCTCACATTCTTAATCCCCATTTTACAGATGAGATAACTGAGTTGCAGAGAAGTTAAGTGATTTGCCCAAAGTCACACAGCTGACAAGTGGAGGAGCTGGGATTTGAACCCATGACCTCTGACTCCAAAGCCCGTGATCTTTCCACTGAGCCACGCTGCTTCTCCAATGCTCTACAATGCTCTACATACAGTAAGCATTCAATAAATATGGTTGATTGATTGATTGATTGATTGAATTATCCCAAATTCCAGATAAGCAAGATCCTAATAAATGAGGTTACATAGAATTCTCCTTGGGCTTTCCTCTCCGAGGCATCTTGGAAATCAATCAATCAAGCATTTTTTTGGCTCTATTCATTCATTCATCCATTCAATCATATTTATTGAGCACTTACTATGTGCAGAGCACTGTACTAAGCGCTTGGGAAGTACAATTCGGCAACATATAGAGACAGTCCCTACGCAACAACAGGCTCACAGTCTAGAAGGGGGAGACAGACAACAAAACAAAACATGTAGACAGGTGACAAAATCTGTAGACAGGTGACAAAACATGTAGAAAGGTGGAAAACATGTAGGCAGAGAATGTGTCTACCAATTCTGTTATATTGTACTATTCTGAGGACTTAGAACAGAACTCTGCACACAGTAAGCGTGCAAGAAATATGATCGATTGATCGATCGAGTGCGTACTGTGTGCAGAACATTGTACTAAGCTCTTGGGAGAGTACAGTATAACAAAGTTGGTAGACAAGTTCCCTGCTTACAATCTAAAGGAAGCTGATTAATACTCTCAGGCCTATAATAGTAGCAGTGGTGTTTGTTAAGCATTTAATATGTGCCAAGCACTATACTAAGCACTGGGTTGAATACAAGATAGTCAGATCAGACATAGCCACCTGTCCCACATGGGGTTCATGAGCTAAGGGGGAGGGAGAACCGACATTGACTCTCCATTTTACAGATAATGAAAAGGAGCTACAGAGATGTTAAGTGACTTGACCTGTGTTACCCAGCAGGCAAGGGGCAGTGCTGAGATTAGAACCCAGGTCCTCTGACACCCAGGACCTAGCTCTTTCCACTAGGCCCTGCGGCTTCTTTCAGGGTATATTTTCATACACTCATGGCCTGGTGGATAGAGCAAGGACCTGGGACCTGGGTTCTAAACCCATTTCTACCACTTATCTGCCATGTGACCTTGGGCAAGGCACTTCATTTCTCTGGGTTTCAGTTATCTCATTTATAAAATGGGGATTAAGAGTGTGAGCCTTATGTGGGACAGGGGCTGTGTCCAATCTGAATACCTTGTATCTACTACAGCAGTGCTTCTCCCTCTCAGGATCGCACCTGGAGAGTTTCCAGTACTCTACCAGTCTCGGCTATGGGAGGGAGAGTCAAAGCAGAGGCCTATCCATTCCATTCCTAGCTTGGGCAGTGGCTAGTGAGTGGAAGGCCATCTGTTACAAGTCAAAATTCACCTGCACTGGGCAGCAGCGGCATGGAGAGAGTCCAGGGTGGACACTCAAGTTTATCATGTGGAAGAAGGTAGTGGTAAAACACTTCCGTAAATTCATCGAGAAAACTATTCATTCATTCATTCAGTCGGACACACTGCCAGAACAATTGCAGATGGAGAGTGGGGCGTTCTGGGTGAGGTGTGTTCATGGAGTCGCTATGGGTCGGGGATGACTCGACAGTGTAAGACGAGACAAGACCCCAGTGCTTAGAACAGCGCTTGGCACATAGGAAGGGTTTAACAAATACCAGAGTTGTTAACTAAAAATCCTCCCGTAGTGGCCTGCACTCATCTTGTCTTCCTAAAGATGGGTGACACTCTGGAAGAGTCCAGGTCAGGGTTTCAAACAAGCCTACCAAAAAACTGTTACTATTTAGGAGCACTTGGGCTTGTGCCTATCTGCGTGCTGATAGGAACTCTTTAGTCAAATGACCAATCCTTGCTTATTTGGTCTTTCTTTCATCCATTGTCGTTGTTCAGGCAGGCCCCCTGCTGCAGCCCTGCCCCAGGGATCCAGCTGCTGGGTCCAGATTCTGTACTTACTGGGCTGGGAGAGCCTCTTGAAGCCAGTTTCTGGGGTAAACCAGGTGCAATTTGCATGTAAATAACATAAAATGATTTTTCACGGCACATCAATTTGGATTGCGTAAATAAACATCGCTATGTGCCGATATTATGAATTTTTTTTTATTTCTTCGGAAATCTCACCACATTCCGGCTTGAAAATTGTTTTGAAGTGATAAAGGGATTTTCACAGGAAAGAAACAAGTCTCTTGACAGACTTAATCTAAGCACAAATGCCAGAGATAGGAATTTACCACCTATAACAGCCCCTTTCAAGGGAGACAAAAAGAAGGTTAGAGCTCCATTTCAGAAGCAAATACTGACACCGGCCATGATTGCATACAAAAGATCCAATTAAAATGACCCTTCTCCAGAAGCAGCTGTCTCTCCCTCCCCCATGGTCCTCTGTGGTCTGACCTCTCACCCCTCACCCCTCTCTTCCCAGTTCCTTGCTCCGTGAGGATGGGTTCTGGAGAGGGGCAGATCCAGGCTCTCTGAAGAGCAGTGGGGAGAGGAGAGAGGGAGCAACCTTTCCACTGCTTAACCCAATTGGAACCAGAAGTTGTCACCTGAAAGTGGCTTCAGGGAATCAAGGAGAATGCCCTGAAGCAGCATGGTCTAGTGGAAAGAGCACAGGCCTTGGGGTCAGAAGATCTGGGGGTCTGCCACTTCTCTGCCATGTGAGCCTGGGCAAGTCACTTCATTGAGCGAGCCAAAATAGTTCAGTTAGTCAAGCATTTGGCTGAAGTTCTAAAGTTCCCCAGTTCGACCCTGGGTTTCAGTATACCTCATTTTTCGCTCTACACTATAAGCTCACTGTGGGCAGGAAATGTGCCTGTTTATTGTTATATTGTAGTCTCCCAAGCACTTAGTACAGTGTTCTGCACACAGTAGGCCCTCAATAAATACGATTGAATGAATGAATGAATGCCTTTGTGCCTCAGTTATCTCATCTGTAAAATGGGGATTAAGACTGTGAGCCCCATGTGGGATAGGGACTGTATCCAACCTGACTAGCTGGTGTCTACTGTGTGCCTGCACAGAGTCAGTGCTTAACAAATACCATTTTTTAAAAGCCAAAAGGGACAAGAAGCACTGGAGCTCCCCTGCACCTTCCTCAACACATCTCATTCATTGTTCTGCACACAGTAAGGGCTCAGTAAATACGATTGAATGAATCCCATGCTAAATCCCCAGAGAACTAACTCCAGAATCAAGGGATATTAAAGCTCGGCCACAAAAACTTTAATAATAATAATGATGGCATTTATTAAGCACTTACTATGTGCAAGGTATTGTACTAAGCACTGGGGTGGATACAGGCAAATCAAGTTGGATACAGTCCGTCTCACATGAGGCACACAGCCTCAATCCCCACTTTACAGATGAGATAACTGAGGCACAGAGAAGTGAAGTGATTTGCCCAAGAGCACACGGCAGACAAGTGATGGAACTGGGTTTGGAACCCATGAGCTTCTGTCTCCCAGGCCAGTGCTCTATCCACTATGCCATGCTGCTTCTCATTCATTCATTCATTCATTCAATCTTATGATTGAGCGCTTACTGTGTGCAGAGCACTGTACTGATTGGGAAGTACAAGTCGGCGACATATAGAGACAGTGCCTGCCCAACAACGGGCTTACAGTCTAGAAGGGGGAGACAGACAACAAAACAAAACATGTAGACAGGTGTCAAAATCATCAGAACAGATAGAATTATAGCTAGATGCACTACTGAGTGCTCACCTTCTCCAGGAGGCCTTCCCAGACTGAGGCTCCTTTTTCCTCTCCTCCTCCCCATCCCCCCCACCCTACCTCCTTCCCCACCCCACAGCACTTGTATATATTTGTGCAGATTTATTACTCTATTTTACTTGTACGTATTTACTATTCTATTTATTCTGTTCTTCCTTCCCTGTCACAAAGCACTCTTACTCTCCCAAATTTCCCAGGTTTTGGTGTTCTTCCTGGAGTGTGGATTTTCTCTGTTGTCCTGCAGCAACCTAGGATGTTGTCTCTATTGCTACCCGGACCAACTCTGCTATTTCCATCAGCAGCATGGCTCAGTAGAAAGAGTATGGGCTTTGGAGTCAGAGGTCATGGGTTCAAATCCCAGCTCCTCCAACTGTCAGATGTGTGACTTTGAGCAAGTTACTTAACTTCTCTGTGCCTCAGTTACCTCATCTGTAAAATGGGGATTAAAATTGTGAGCCCCCCATGGGACAACCTGATCACCTTGTAACCTCCCCAGCACTTAGAACAGTGCTTTGCACATAGTAAGTGCTTAACAAATACCATCATTATTATTATTATTATTATTACCCAGCCTGACTCTATGCTGTCTCCATCTCTAACCAGCCCAGCTCCATGCTGTTTATTTACTCTCCAGCCCAAGCCAATGCTCTCTTCACCTTTACTCAGCTCAATTCTAGGTGATCTCCATCACTATCCAGCACTGCTCTATAATGCCTTTATTGCTACCCAACCGAACTCCATGCTGCCTCCATCACTCACCAGCCCAGCTCTATGCTGTCTCTGTACTCTCCAGCCCAAGCCAATGTGCTCTTCATCTCTCCTCAACCCAACTCTAGGTGATCTCCATCACTACCCAGCACCACTGAATGATGCCTTTACTGCTACCCAACCAAACTCCATACTGCCTCCACCACTCACCAGCCCAGCGTTATGCTGTCTCTATCACCATCCATTCTAACTCTATGCTGTCTCCATTGTCACCCAGCTGATTTCTCCATCACCGTTCAACAGAACTCTGTGCTGTGTCCATCATTAACCAACCCAAGTCTGTGCTAGGGGTGAGTCCAGACTAAATTTGCATTTAGTCTGCAAATGCAAGTCACTCCCTTGTGAACTAAAAGCACTTTTTTTCTTTTTCCGAGTCATGTTTTTTTAGACTTCAACTTTGGGAAGAATTTATTCACTAATCCTGACCTAAAGCCAAGTAGTTAAATGGAAAATCAATGAATGACTTCCAAGGCAATAGTCTCAGTCTTTGAGTTGGGAATGTCCAGCCGGTGACACGGGCCAAGCTGGGGAGCGCACATACCGGGCACCCGATCTTTAATCTCAGGAATCCCTAAGACTCAAGCAGCAGTCTTGCAGAACCGGAAGACTTGTGGTGGGGGGTGCAGTCAGGAAAGGCTAGAGTCAGTGTAATTATCCCCTGCAGGGCCCCAAGGGATTACTATTTGATTCCGACTCATGTCAGAAGAGTTAGGTATATGCCGGTCACCTGGAGAAGGATTAAAAGCCACATACGACAGCATGACCCTTGCCCATTGATCCTCCAATGCTCTCAGCAGACTCTGTGGCAATGACTACTCACATGAATTATCCAGTAATTGAAGCCAAAGCACGCTATGGCTCAACAGCTCTGCCCTATCCACAGATGAGCATAATATCTGCCAAGAAACAGCATGGACATGGGAGTCAGAAGGACCTGGGTTCTAATCCCAGCTCCGCCACTTCATTCATTCAATCGTATTTATTGAGTGCTTACTGTGTGCAGAGTGCTGTACAAGTGCCACTTGTCTGCTGTGTGACCTTGAGCAAGTCACTTCATTTCTCTGGGCCTCAGTTACCTCTTCTGTAAAATAGGGATGTAGAGGGTGAGCCCCGAGTGGAACAGGGACTGTGTCCAACACGGTTACCTTGTATCTACCCTAGTACTTAGTATTGTGTCTGACACATGGTATGCACTTAACAAATACCACAATTATTATTATCATTATTATTACTATTAAATGAGGGAATTTTGAGGTCCATCCCAGGGACCCTCCAAGGAGAGGAAGAGGAAGGTTTGTCTCTGATCTGGGTGTGAATGACATTGGGGAACAGGTGCGAGGAGAGTGCTAAGCAGCATATGGATGCTTACTAGCTACTTGTTGACTGACTGTTGTGTTATTCATTTATATTAATGCCTGTCTCCCACTCTAGACTGTAAGCTCGTTGTGGGCAGGGAATGTTTGTTATATTGTTAAATTGTGCTATCCCAGATGCTTAGTACAGTGCTCTGCACACAGTGAGCACTCAAAAATATGATTGACTGAATGACTGGCTTAACAAATATTATTGTTATCATTATTCTGTTTCCCGAAAGATTCCCAATTTAGAATGTAAGTTCCCCAGGGAGAGGGAACATGACTACCAACTGCTTTGCACTGTACTCTCTCTAGCACTTAGTACAGTGTTCTGCACTCGGTAAGAGTTCAATTCATTCACTCATTCAATTGTATTTATTGAGTGCTTACTGTGTGCAGAACACTGTACTAAGAACTTGGGAAGTACAATTTGGCAACATAGCAACATATAGAGACAGTCCCTACCCAACAAAGGGCTCACAGTCTGGAAGAATAAATATCACAGAGTGACTGATTGATTTAGGGGGAAAGGAGAAAAGATTTTCTTTAACTCAGAGAGGTTGTATGACCTAGTGGAAAAAGCAAGCACGGGTCTGAGAACTATAAGACGTGGATTCTAATAATCCCAGCTCTGCCACTGATTCTCTGTGTGGACACAGGCAAGTCACTTATCCTCTCTGGTCCTCAGTTTCTTCATCTGTAAAGTGGATATAAGATGTCAGTTCCCCCAGCCTCTTAGATGGAGAGCCTCACGCAGGACAGGTATTGTATCTGATTTTTTTTAATGGTATTTGTTCTAAGTACTGGGCTAGATAAAAGTTAATCAGGTTGGACACAGGCCCTGTCCCACATGAAGCTCACAATCTTAATCCCCATTTTACAGATGAGGTAACTGAAGTACAGAGAAGTGAAGTGATATGCCCCAGGTCACACAGCAGACAAGTGGCAGAGTTGGGATTAGAAACAGTTCTTCTGACTGCCAGCCCCAAGCTCTAACCACTAGGCAATGGTGCCTCTCCACCATCTGATCTGATTATCTTGTATTTACCCTTGTAGTTTGGATGAAAGTAAATACTTTAAAAATACCATAATAATTATTAACTCAATCGTGTATATATCTTTAAATTATTTATTTTTTCTTATCAACGTTTGTCTCCCCTTCCAGACTGTAAGATCATTATGAGCAGGGAGCATGGCTGCTAATTATGTTGTATTGTACTCTTCCAAGAGCTTAGCACAGGGCTCTGTACATAGTAAGCACTCTATAAGTACATTGCATAAGTATATTGAGGAAGTGTTTATAGGAAGGCGGTTTTAGCCAAGCTGGAGTAACCACTTTTAAATGTTCAGAGATGGGTTTGAGGCGGGGCCCAAGTCCCCTTCCAAACAGGTGCACGCGTGCTTTATGGCAGATTTAAAATTACACTGAAGCTGATTTCAAATTCCGATGTCTCTGCCCATCGCACTACACTAAAGCGGGATTATCATCTGATCTACTGATTCTCTGTGCCTCAGTTTCCTCATCTGTAAAATGTGGATTAAATCCTACCTCTTCCTACCTAGACTGTGAGCCCCATTTGGGACTGGGACTGTGTCCAACCTGATAACCTTATATAATAATAATAAGAATGATGGCATTTGTTAAGCGCTTACTAAGTGCGAAGCACTGTTCTAAGTGCTGGGAGGATACAAGGTGATCAAGTTGCCCCACATGGGGCTCACAGTCTTCATCCCCATTTTACAGTTGAGGTAACTGAGGCTCAGAGAAGTTAGGTGACTTGCCCAAGGTCACATAGCAAATATGTGGCAGAGCCGAGACTAGAACACATAACCTCTGACTCCCAAGCCCGGGCTCTTTCCACTGAGCCACGCTGCCTCTCTATCTATCCTACTGCTTAGAGCAGTGCTTGGAACACAGTAAGTGCTTAACAAATACCAAAAAAAGGTATATCTTGCTGCTTTAACTTTTGTGGTTTCTCTTCAACAATAGGAGAAAGAGTATGGACTAGAGGATAAAGTATCAGCCTGGGAGTCAGGGGACCTGGGTTCCAATCCCAGGTCTGCAACTTGCGTGCCATATAACCTTAAACAAGTCACTTAAATTCTCTGAGACTAGGTTTCCTCATCTGGACGAGGATTAATTACTATGGGACTACTGTGAGTCCCATATAGGACAAAGATTGTGTCCGACTCAATTATCTTGTAACCATCCCGTTGTTTAGTACAGTGCCAGGCACATAGTAAGCGCTTAATGCTTCACTCAATTACCAATTGAGTAATTCAACCAGTTACTCTATGACAGGCAGTCTCATCTTTTCTGTCTCAGAAAGGGCAATGTTTGTGATGAGAGATATATTGAGGAAGTGTTTATAGGAAGGCGGTTTTAGCCAAGCTGGAGTAACCACTTTTAAATGTTCAGAGATGGGTTTGAGGCAGGGCCCAAGTCCCCTTCCAAACAGGTGCACGCATGCTTTATGGCAGATTTAAAATTACACTAAAGCTGATTTCAAATTCCGATGTCTCTGCCCATCGCACTACACTAAAGCGTGATTATCATCTCCATAAAGTTAGTAATCCCAGTACTTATGCAGTGTACTTACAGAGTAATACTTTTGACCAGTGTAAGCAGGGAGATTTGGTTATTATGGAGAAGGGTTATAATAAGAAATATGACTGCTAAAGCAAAGCAGTCAGTTGAAATTGGACTATAATTAAATGCTTAGAAAATTCTGTGCTTAGCTCATTTTAAAATCAAGTGCTTCTTTGTAGCAATTTCCTTTCTTTAATTACAATTTCCTGTCTAGTTTGACATTTACAATGCAATCTTGGGGGACATGTTTGTGATTTATTATTCTTGCTCCTATCAGGATATCACTCTGCAGAAATGAGTTTATAAAATAAGAGCTCAAATTATTATGGCCTTTGACCAATAAAGCTGGGCTCATAATTTCAGGCCTGAGAAAAGATTAACATTTTTGACAACCAAATGCAGAAAGACCAGGCTTGGCGAGGATGGGCCTGGGGGACAATTTGGGAAACGATTTCTGTTGTCCGCGGCCTCGGGATGCAGAATCCGCCCTCCAGTACCCGATGGTTCCCGGCCTGGAGGTCTGGTGGTGAGTCTCAGTGAGGAGCAGCCTGGCTTGGGTAGGCCCTGCTCCACGAAATTAGATGGCTCCTCTAACCCTGCTGGCCAGATGGGACACTCCCGTGCAAGAGAACCTGATGGCATCTGCCTCCCACCCCCAGCCTGCATCTCTGTCCCCCAACCTTAGCGCTCCTGGAGAAACTCGGGAGGAGAAAGGTAATGGAGAAGCAGTGTGGCCTAGTGGATAAAGCACAGGCCTGGGAGTCAGAAGGACCTGGTTTCTAATCCCAGCTCTCCCACTTGCCTGCTGTGTGACCCTGGACAAGTCACTTAACTTCTCTGTATCTCGGTTACCTCAGCTGTAAAGTGGGGATTAAGACTGTGAGCCCCACATGGGACAAGGAGGGTGCTCAATCCGATTTACTTGCGTCTACCTCAGGGCTTAGATCAGTGAATGGCACTTAACAAATGCCGCAGTTGTTATTACTATTGGGCAAAGATCTGTGCTTATTGACATTTTAGCCTGGAGAAGCAACGTGGCCTAGTGAACAGAGTCCAGGCCTAGGAGTCAAAAGGACCTGGGTTCTAATCCAAGCTCAGCCACTCATATGTTGCGTGACCTTGGGCAACACACTTAACTTCTCTGTGCTTCAGTTACCCCATCTATAAAATGGGGATTAAGACTGTGAGCCCCGTGTGGGACAGGGACTGTGTCTAACCTCATTTGCTGATATCTACCCCAGTGCTTAGAACAGTGACTGTTACATAGTAAACACTTAAGAAATACCATTAAAAAAATTATCCCTCATTCCTTGGGATAAGGATCTCAGCCCCTGATGGAAGTGTGTTACCAGTGCCTTCTCACGGCTATGGGTGTCATAAATCTACGAGGCAAAATCCATGAGCAATTCAGGCACTGGAAAAATATAATTTGCCCAGAAACTCCAGAAGGGATGATTTTCCTGACGGGGACCCTGATGTAGAAATATTCACCGTTCTGACAAAGAGCACATTTAGTGAATGTTCCAGGAATGAAATGAATGGGAGCCCATTTCCATTCCATCAATCAATCACACAATCAATGGTATTCATTAAGCGCTTACTATGTGCAGAGCACTTGGGAGAGTACAGTGCAACAAGGAATACGTGGGCAGGAGATGTGTCTGTTATATTGTTATATCATACTCTCCCAAGTGCTTAGTACAGTGCTCTGCACATAGTAAGTTCTCAGTCAATACCATTGACCAACTGACTGACAGAATTAGCAGATACGTTCCCTGCCTGTAATGAGCTTAGAATCTAAAGGGGCTCAAGCTGCTGTTTAAAGCATAGATGTGCCTTCCTCCCTCATGATCTTACCGAGAGTGGAGCACCTTCGGAATTCAGCTTCTTACCATCCACTTGCATTAGAATAATGGCAAGGACAGGCAATGAGGTTCCCGGGCAGAGCAAAAGGAAGATTTTAGGAGGGCTTTGAAGTCAGTTGCTCAGTCATTTGCATTTACTGAGTGCTTATTGTGTGCACGGCATTGTACTGAGTGCTTGGAAGCATACAGAGGACTGGGCTGAGCTCCTTGTAGTGAGGGTGTGAAATGGTGTATGCACCACCTCCTGGTCAACAATCTCACAACCTTCACCGCCAGAAGCTCCACATGCTGACTAAAAGTGAGCAACAGATATTGTCAACTGCCTAGGTGAGTGTTTGTTGCCGTCCTGCTTAGAGGAAGGGGGATGGATGAGTTGACTTTCACCTTTCATGGTCCTTTTTCAGGCTAAGGCATTGATGGTCTGGTGATTTCCATCAGGTTATCAGTCATTCAGTTGACAGTATGCATTAATTATGGCATTCATTAAGCACTTACTCTGTGTTAAACCCTGAGATAGATGTGAGAAGCAGCATGGCTCAGTGGAAAGAGCACGGGCTTTGGAGTCAGAGGTCATGGATTCAAATCCTGGCTCCACCAATTGTCAGCTGTGTGACTTTAGGTGTTACTTCACTTCTCTTTGCCTCAGTTCCATCATCTGTCAAATGGGGATTAAGACTGTGAGACCCCCGTGGAACAACCTGATCACCTTGTAACCGCCCCAGTACTTGGAACAGTGCTTTGCACATAGTAAGCACTTAATAAATTCCATTATTATTATTATTATTATTATTATGTGAGGTTATGAGAGATGACACAGTCACTGACCCACACGGGGCTCACAATCAGTCTTATCCCTATTTTACAGAAGAGGAAACTGAGACCCAGGGTGGTGGTGTCTGTCCCAAGGTCACACAGAAGGCCAGTAAAGGAGCTGGGACTCGACCTTAGATCTTCTGGCTCTCAGGCCTTATTGAACACCTACCCCAAGGAGAGCATTATGTGAAACACTGGTGAGACAACGAAGATGGAAGAGACACAATCTCGGGCCACAAGGAGCTTAGAGTCTGCTGGCGGATGGATGCAATTAAAAAGAGGAGGAAGCAGGCTAGGAAAATCCAAATGTAATGTAATGGCTCCAGGGGGTATGAGTGCAAAAGAGCTGTGTTGTTCGTTGGAAAGATGTAACCTGGAGAAGAGAAAAGGTCATCTGGGAAAACATCCTGGCAAAAGGAAGATTTTAGGAGGGCTTTGAAGTCAGTCGCTCAGTCATTTGTATTTACTGAGTGCTTATTGTGTGCAGAGCATTGTACTGAGTGCTTGGAAGCATACAATAAAATAATAGACACATTCCCTGCCCATAATGAGCTTACAGTCTTTGGGGCTAGCAGAGGTTTGGAGAAGTTGAAGAGGATCCAGGGAGTTCCAGGCAGGTGAACAACAGGGATTATATCCACCAAACTGTTAAACTGTACTTTCCCAAGCACTTAGAACCGTGCTCTGAACAAAGTAAGTGCTTAATAAATACCATTGATTAGTTGATGGATTGCTCTAGAAAGCCCCTGGAGCACAGGGGCACTTGGCTAGTGCTGGTCAATTAATCAATGGTAATTATCGAGCACTTACTACATGCAGAGCACTGACCTAAGCGCTTGGGAGAGTACAACAGAGCCGGTTAGATGTTTTTCTTGCCCACAGCAAGCTTGCAGTCTAGAGGGGGAAACAGACATTAATATAAATAAATAATTTTATCGTCTATAATTTATTGGTATGCACATAAATGCAGTACATCTTGTCGATTAGGATGGTTTGAGGGGTCTAGTGGCTATTTCAGGCTCCTCTTTGGGAACACCAGTATGTCCCTTGCCTGGTATCTGGGCAATAACGAAGGGTGGGAAATGGTTTGAGTCGATGGGTGGACGACCATGCTCATCTTACATAGGTCTGACCTAAAAAGTGGTCCCAGTCATAGCGGGTAATAGGTGCTTTTTCTTTACATGCACAGGCCTGTGAATGAACAAAGTCTACATTTTAATTAACTTCATCTATCAATCCAGATACTTTGCACTAATAAGATCTGACTCTCATTACAGAGACTCACTTTTGGAAATGAAGGAAATGCATACTCAGAATGTTTGGACCCATTATGATGATTAAAACTCTAAACCGCACATGTCTCTAAGGCAGGTGTCCATCTGAACAGTTTGGAATAACCGGGGTGGGGAGGAACCTCAAAAGGTCATCTAATCCATCACCCTGTCCCTGAGCAGGACTGCAGCAACCAGGATAGGTGATGATCCAATCAATTAATGGTATTTATTGAGCTCTTACTATGTGCTGAGCCCTGTACTAAGTGCTTGGGAAAGTACAATATAATAGGGTGTGTATTTTTAAAGTGCTTCCTATGTGCCTGGGATAGATACTAGGTAATCAGGTTGGACACAGTCCCTGTCCCACATGGGGCTCAGAGTGTTAACTCTCATTTTACAGATGAGGCAACTAAGGCACAGTTAAGTGATTTGACCAAGGTCACACATCAGACAAGTGGCAGAGCCGGCACCAAAACCCAGGTCCATCTGACTCTCAGGCCCATGCTCTATCTACTAGGCCATGCTGGGAGTTGCCATCCTTGCCAACAAGAAGCTTACAGTCTAGTGAAGAACTTATGCGCCATATTTGTTCCCAAAGGTCACCAGAAGAGATGTCATAGCCTCCCTAGCATCTCCTCCATGGTGGCTAATCTAAATCCCATCTACTGAAATCTGAGCCTCTTTCTTCTCATTTTTGACTTCTGGGAGTGAGAACATCTTATCCATTAATCAATATTCATTCATTCATTTATTCATTGGATTGTAGTTATTGACTGCTTACTGTGTGCAGAGCACTATACTAAGCACTTGAAGGAGAACAATACAACAATAAACACATTCCTTACCCACAACAAGCTTACAGTCTAAAGTAGGGGAGACAGACATCAATACAATTCATATATGTACATAAGTGCTGTGTGGCTGAGATGGGGGAAGACCACAGGGAGCGAGTCAGGGCGAAGCAGACGGGCGTGGGGGATGAGGAAATGTGGGGCTTAGTCTGGGAAGACCTCTTGGAGGAGATGTGCCTTGAATAAGGTTTTGAAGGAGGGGGAGAGTAATTATCTGCTGGATTTGAGGAGAGAGGGCATTCCAGGACAGAGGCAGGATGTGGGCTAGGGGTCAAGTGGCAAGACAGGAGAGTTCTGGACACAGTGAGAAAGTTAGCACTAGAGAAGCAAAGTGTGTGGGCCGGGTTGTAGTATTGGGCACCTAGTGTGCAAAGCACTGTCCTGAGCTCTTGGGAGGGTCCGATATTGTTAGAATAATAATAATTATGGTATTTGCTAAGCACTGTGAATGTCCCAAGCCCTGGGATAGATACAAAATAACAAGATCACACAGTCTAAGTAGGAGGGAGAACAGGATTTGAACCCCCCCACACACATTTTACAGATAAGGAAACTGAGGTATAGAGAAGTTGCCCAAGGTCAAACACCAGGCAAGTGACAGAGCTGTGATTAGAACCCAGGTCCTCTGACTCCCAGGCCCATGCTCTTTCCATGCTCTTTCCACTAGGCTATGAGCCCGGACCTAAAGGAGCTCACAGTCTATCCATCAATCAATGGTATTTATTTATTCATTCATTTGGCTGTATTTATTGAGCACTTTCATTCATTCATTCAATTGTATTTATTGAGCGCTTACTGTGTGCAGAGCACTGTACTAAGCACTTGGGAAGTACAAGTTGGCAACATATAGAGACAGTTCCTACCCAACAGTGGGCTCACAGTCTAGAAGGGGGAGACAGGGAACAAAACAAAACATATTAACAAAATAAAATAAATAGAATAAACATGTACAAATAAAATAAATAAATAAATAGAGTAATAAATATGTACAAACATATCTACATATATACAGGTGCTGTGGGAAGGGGAAGGAGGTAAGGCGGGGGGGATGGGGAGGGGGAGGAGGGGGAGAGAAAGGAGGGGGCTCAGTCTGGGAAGGCCTCCTGGAGGAGGTGAGCTCTCAGTAGGGCTTTGAAGGGAGGAAGAGAGCTAGGTTGGCGGATATGTGGAGGGAGGGCATTCCAGGCCAGGGGTATGACGTGGGCCGGGGGTCGATGGCGGGACAGGCGAGAACGAGGCACGGTGAGGAGATTAGCTGCAGAGGAGTGGAGGGTGCAGGCTGGGCTGTAGAAGGGGAGAAGGGAGGGGGGAGAAGGGAGGTGAGGTAGGAGGGGGTGAGGTGATGAAGAGCCTTGAAGCTGAGGGTGAGGAGTTTTTGCCTGAGCACTGTACTAAGCGCTTGGGAAGTACAAATCAGCAACATATAGCGACGGTCCCTACCCAACAATGGGCTCAGGGCTTACTGTGTGCAGAGCTCTGTACCAAGCATTGTGTAGCTCCAGCCTTCTCAGTGGAGATGGAGAGAAGGGCAAGCCATTTCATAAACCTGGTTTTAATTTAGTCTTTTCCAGACCAAACAATCCTAATTATTTTCCTCTTTCTTCAAAGCCCCAGAGCATGGCAACCTGAGAGAAAACCTAATCTCCATTCCCTCACTTCATCCATTCTCCTTCTGCTTCATGGCCATTCCTACTCTTCACCTCTAGTCTGTAAGCTCCTTTAGGACACAACTTAGTTGTACTGCAATGATAATAATAATAATTGTGGTATTTTTTTAACAGTATTTGTTAAGCCATTACTATGTGCCAGGCATTGTACTTCCCAAGTGCTTAGTACAGTGCTCTGCACACAGTAAGCGCTCAATAAATACGATTGATTGATTGATTGATTGATTGTATTAAGTGCTGGGGTAAATACAAGCTAATCAGGTTAGACACAATCTGGGTCCCACATGGGGCTCACAGTCTTAACTCCCATTTTAAACATGAGGTATTTCTCTTGTGAAATACTTCATATGTCAAGCACTGTACTACGTACTGGGGTAGATACAAGATCATCAGGTCCCATATGGGACTCCCATTGAAAGTAGGAGGGAGAACTGCTACTGAATCCCCATTTTACAGATGAGGTAACTGAGCTACAGAAGAGTTCACACAGCTGACAAGTGGCAGAGCCAGGATTAGAGCTAGGTCCTCTTACTCCTAGGCCCATGCTCTTTTCACTAGGCCATGTTGCTTCCCATACTCTCCCAAGTGCTTAGTATAGTGCTCTGCACATAGTAAGCACTCAATAAATACCATTACTTGCTTAATGGGCTATAATTCTTTTTATCTAGTTTGATGGTATTGACACCTATCTACATGCTTTGTTTTGTTGTCTGTTCCCCCCACCCCCCTTCTACATGGTGAGCACATTGTTGGGTAGGTACTGTCTCTGTTGCTGAATTGTACTTTCCAAGCGCTTGGTATAGTACTCTGCACACAGTAAGTGCGCAATAAATACGATTGAATGAATGAATGAATTGGTGGAAATTTGTACCCTGTCTGTCAGCTGAATGTTTCTATGTATGTTGTTTCCCCCCTTAGAGCGTAAGCTCTTCTGCCTTTTCTAGACTGTAAACTCCTTGAGGGCAGAGATTGAAGAAGCAGCATGGTCTAATGAAAAAATTGGGGGCCTAGGAATCAGAGGACTTGCTTTCTAAGCCCAGCTCTGCCACTTGTCTGCTGCATGACCTCCAGCAAGTCACTTAACTTCTCTGTGCCTCAGTTACCTCATCTGCAAAATGGATATTAAGACTGTGAACCCCATGTGGGACACGGACTGTGTCCAACCTGATTTACTTGCAACTACCCTGGCACTTAGTACGGTGGCTGGCAGTAAGTGCTTAACAAATACCATAAAAAAGAGATACCTACCATCTCTCTTGGATTCTCCCAAGCACTTAGTAGAGTGCTCTGCACACAGTCAGCGCTCAATAAATACCAGTGATTGATTGATTGATTATAACCACGAGCCTATGGGAGGGTGCTAAAGCCATTGACTGCTCAATGAATGATTGACTGATAAGTACTGCTCCTGCTGGAAATGGGGGAGCCCTGGAAGGCAGGAGAAATGTTTGTATCCCTTACCGCTTCCCCAGGTTCCTTGGGCAGACCCTATCCCCTGGCAAATAGAGGAGCTGCTACCTGCAGGCCCTGTCACTGTTTGTGGCTCCCTTGGGGTGAACATAAGGTCAATTTCAAGTCTGCAGTTATAGCTGCCCTTTGTCTCAGTTTGACCCTTCAGAGCCAACCTCGATTTTCTGATGTTGTCCACTAAGTGATCATGTGTGAGTCAAAGGAGAGATCTGAGAAACACCCCAGCAGCCTCTTCAAATCCCAGTCACCTCAAGCTCCTCCCCTCCTGCTCTGTACTTGGAGTCCCTGCCTATTTATTTCCAATGATCAGTATTTCCCTGGTTACTCCCCATGCTCATTGCCCCACATCTGGGCCAGAAGAGAGGATCTGCTGGCCCGCTGAGACCAATGCCCAACCACTCAAACTGCTCCGCTCCAGGCCCAAGTCCATCCTTTCTACTACAGAGCCCAGCAGAAATCTCTCCTAGAAAATTCCAAAGGCAGAGGCAGAGGCAGCAGCCACAGAATAATAATCATAATAATTGTGGTACTTCTTAAGAGCTTACTATGTGCCAAGCATTGTTCTAAGCACTGGGGTAGATACAAGTTAATCAGGTTGAACCCAGTCCCTGACCCACATGGGGCTCATAGTTTTAATCCCCCCATTTTACAGATAAGGTAACTGAGAGAATAATAATAATGATGGCATTTATTAAGTGCTTACTATGTGCAAAGCACTATTCTAAGCACTGGGGAGGTTACAAGCTGATCAGGTTGTCCCACGGGGGGCTCACAGTCTTAATCCCCATTTCACAGATGAGGTAACTGAGGCACAGAGAAGTGAAGTGACTTGCCTAAAGTCACACAGCTGACAATTGGCAGAGTCGGGATTTGAACCCATGACCTCTGACTCCTGTTCCTCTAGTGAATAGATTTGCCCAAGGTCATGCAGCAGACAAGTGTGAGCCCGTTGTTGGGTAGGGACCTTCTCGATACGTTGCCAACTTGTACTTCCTAAATGCTTAGTACAGTGCTCTGCACACATCTGCACTCAATAAATATGATTGAATGAATGAATGAATGAATGAAAGTAGGGGAGCAGGGATTAGAACCGATGACCTTCTGACTTCAGGCCCATGCTCTACATCTGACTCAGGCTCAGGACAACCAGCCCAAAGTGACCCACACAGGTCTCTGACCTACTGGGATTTTGCTGGTGGCCGGTGGCTGGCGAGCCAGCCCTGCCTCTGCCCCAGGGCCCCCTCACCCACCGGGTCAAACTACCATCCCTGCCAGACGTGCTGGGCTTCCCAAAACAGCCTTTTCCTCCTGCCTGCAGGATGAGCAGAAAGAGCCAATTGTAATGCATTTAAAGGGTCAGCAGAAATCCATACGTGGTCAAGAAACAAGACAAACGTAACAGTAGCCACCAGCCTGATGGGAAAAGCAACGTCCATTAAGTCCATTAAATTTAACATTGAAATCAATGTTTAAACCACAAGAAGTAATTAGTGTAATTCATATTGCAGATCTTGGGGATTTTTGAGACCAAGTTTAATTATATTGAAAAATGACAGTTTCATTTTCCCTCTCTGGATAGGTTACTCTGATGTTCCCAATGCTTTTATTCAAGCTGGATACTGGTCGCAGGTTTTTTAATGATATTAAGCGAATTAGCGTTTCAGCCATCTGAGAAACCATAAATCAGTTTTGTTTCTTTTTGAATGGAGACAACACAGAGCAAGTGGCTTTTAAATCATTTCCCTTTATTGTTGCCACCCGGTTTGTGGGTTTGTCCGCTTGCCTCCCAGTTTGTGGGTTTGTGGGCTCAAGGCAGCCCTTCCCAAGGAGACGGGTGGGGAAGTGGGTGTGTCAAATTTAGATTCTCCCTCTAAGTAATTAGAAGACTGCTAGTCTTCTCCTCTGAGAAGGTGACAAGCAATAACTTCCCCAACACCAGGAGGAGAAGCACAATAATAATAATAATGATGGTGTTCTTTAAGTCCCCTCTCAGGGTCACACCTGGAGAGTTTCCAGTACTCTACGAGTCCTGGCTACAAGAGGGAGAATCAAGCCGAGGCCTACCCATTCCATTCCTAGCTTGGGCAGTGGCTAGCAAGTGGAAGGCAATCTGCTACAAGTCAAAACTCCCCTGTGCTGGGCAGCACTGGCATGGGAGCAAGTCAAGGGAGGAAACTCGAGTTTACTGTGTGGAAGGAGGCAACGGCAAACCACTTCCATATTTTTACCATGAAAACTTTGGGGACACACTCCCAGAATGATTGCAGATGGAGTTGTGGTGTTCTGGGAGAGATGTGTCTATGGTGTTGCTATGGGTTGGAGATGACTCGGAATAAGACAAGATTTGTTAAGTGCTTACTATGTGCCTCTGTACGGATGACAGAGCCCTGACTATGTCACTTGGGGAAGTAGGGTTGATGGGGAAGGGGGGTAGATTGTAGTTGGGAGGCAGAGGCTGGCCCTGGCAGGTAGGCACCGGTGATAATGGCGCAGAGAGGCAGCGTGGTTTAAAGGAAAGAGCCATGGTACTGGGAATCACTAGCCCCAGGTTCGGATCTCACCTCTACTCTTGGCCTTTAGTGTGACCCTGGGTAAGTCGCCCCTGCCCCCTTCTTTTTTCAAATGGTATTTAATTAAGTGCTTGCTATGTGCAAGGCACTGTATTAGACTGTAAGCTCATTGTGAGCAGGGAATATGTCTGTTACATTATTATATTGTACTCTCTTAAGCACTTAGTACATTACTTTATTGTAAGTGCTCCGTAAATACTGTTGATTGACTGACTAAGCACTGGGGTAGGCCCAAGATAATCAAGCTGGACTCAGTGCCTGTCCCACATGGGCTCACAATCTTAATCCCCATTTTACAGATAGGGAAACTGAGGCACAGAGAAGTGAAGAGACTTGCCCAAGGTCACACAGCAGACAAGTGGTGGAGCCAGGACTAGAACCCAGGTCCTCTGGGCAAGAGGATGTCCCTGGGTCCAATACCTTTGGGGAAGACAGGATCTGTCCTGTTCCATCAATCACTCAATGGTATTTATTGAGTGCTTATTTTGTGAGAGCATTGGATTAGGCACTTGGGAAAGTTCAATACAATAGATTTGGTTACCCACAGGAGATTACAATCTAAAGAGAAAGACAGATTTTAAAATAAATTATGGATCTGTTCATAATAAGGGTTGTGGGGCTGAGGGAGAATAGCATATGGCTTTAAGGGTGATAATAATAATAATAATGGTATTTGTTAAGCACTTACTATGTGCCAAGCACTGTTCTAAGCACTGGGATAGACACAAGGTTATCAGATTGTCCCACATGGGGCTCACAGTCTTAATCTTAGTTACCTCTTCTGTAAAATGGTAATGAAGACTGTGAGCCCCCGTGGGACAACGTGATCACCTTGTAACCTCCCCAGAGCTTAGAACAGCACTTTGTACATAGTAAGCACTTAATAAATGCTATTATTATTATTAATAATAATAATCCTCATTTTACGATGAGGTAACTGAGGCAGAGAGAAGTTAAGTGACTTGCCAAAGTCACACAGCTGACAAGTGGTGGAGCCAGGATTAGGACCCATGACCTCTGACTCCCAAGCCTGTGCTCTTTCCACTAAGCCACACTGCTTCTCAATGATGGTAAAGAAGGGAGAGGGATTAGGGGAAATAGGGCTTAGTCAGGGAAGGTCTCTTGGAGGAGCTGAGATTTTAGGAGGGCTTTGAATATAGGGAGAGTGGTGGTCTGTCATTTGTGAAAGGGGAGTGAGTTCCAGGCCAGAGGCTGGATGTCTTAGTACCTTTCTCAAGCTGTCATCATTTTCTACTCTGCTTCTCCATCCAGGATGCTTCATCCATCTGTCCAGGGACATTTCTGTGTTAGCGTTTTATTAAAGATATCGGTGAAAAAGGCGCACTTGGGAAAAATTGTTCTGGCTCCCCCCTTGCCCCTTGTGTTAATACAACACTGCACACGCTCTTGAATAATCAATGCTCAGATCAGTAGCCCAGGCTTCGCTATGATTTCTGGTTTCAGGGTATATTTCCCCAAGGGCCAGCCGGCCTCCCTGCCACTCAGCATCCTGGAGTCCACGCCCACCTGTCCAGCTCTGCACACAATCGCAGCCCAGGACTCCGAGGAGCAGGGCTGGGGGGAGCCCCTCTGAGCTCACACCCAAGATGGGCAAATCTGGGGAGTGGGTGGCAGGTGGCTTGGATCCCCCTTGCCCCTGCCCTAATCACCCTCCTGGCAGGCAGGAAAGCGGGAGGGGAAGAAGAGGGAGCCTAAAGCCCTGGGCTCTGTGGAGTGCCCATGGGCTTAGACAAGTGAAGAGCTGAAGGAGTATCTCATTGAATTTCACCCATGTAGATGGCCCAGGTGGATGGAAAATGTCACCCCAAAGTTCTTTCATTCGATCATACTTATTCACAATGTGTGCAGAGGACTGTACTAAGCACTTGGGAGAGTACCGTGTAACAATAGACACATTCCTTGCCCGCAATGATCTTACAGTCTAGAGGGGGAGAGAGACATTAATAGAAAAAAATAAATTACAGAGATGTACGTAAGTTCCGTGGGGCTGGGAGGGGGGATGAATATGAGGAGCAATTCAGGATGATGTAGAAGGGAGTGGGAGAAGGGAAAAGGAGGGCTGAATCAGGGCAGGCTTTTTGGAGAAGTTATGCCTTCAATAAGGTTTTGAAGTGGAGGAGAGTCATTGTCTGTGAGATATGAGGAAGAGCGCTCCAGACCAGAGGCAGGACGTAAGCTCATCCCAAGACTGTAAACTCACTGTGGTCAGGGAATGTGTCTGCTTATTGTCATATTGTACTTTACCAAGCACTTAGTACAATGCTCCGCACCCAATAAGCACTCAACAAGTATGACTGCATGAATGAATGACTGGCCAAGAGGTCGGCGGCAAAATAGATGAGATTGAGATACAGTGAGAAGGTTGATATTAGAGAAAAGAAATGTGTGGTTTAGTTTATAGTTGGAGAGTAGTGAGGTGAGGTAGGAGGGGGCAAGGTGATTTAGTGCTTTAAAGACAAGATGGAGACAAATCATTTAGGGGAAGGCTGTTGCTTCTGGCCTTGGTCTGGAGTCAGGGAAAGATGGGGAAGCCATAAGGAAAAAAAAGAGGAGTAGAGGCAGTCCTCCACTTTAGACTTTAAGCTCCTTTGAGGCAGGGAATGTGTCTACAAACTCTGTTACACTGTACTCTTCCAAGCACTAAGTACAATGCCAGGCACACAGTAGGAAAAGGAAAAGGAGAAGGAGGAGGAGGAGGAGGAAAAAGAGGAGGATGAGGAGGAGGGCTGGTGTTGGGAATCAAACATGAAATTTTTTTCTCAGTGTTTCTTTGCTGAGACCTTTTTTTAAAAAATCTTTCCTCTCTGTGGCCCTTCAGATGTCCTTCAAGGTTGGCCCAGTGGCTTCTCAGAGAATTAGGATCTTCTTCACTGCTCTGCTCCCTACATGTAATTACCATCACAATTACCATGTACTGACATAGTAATTATATGCCCTGCAGTTCATGGATGTGGATGAAGGTCTAAAATTGCCATACAATATTTAACTTAAATACCTCATTTTAATTGTTTCTCAAGTTGTTCCCCATCGGTCGAGTAAATATTCTAGAACTACATATTAGATAATTACCATGTAACTACAGGGAATAGAATATAACACAGAGTTTCTAAATGTATCTTCCCTGTCACACAAGAAATGGTCATAAAATATTAAAGAAAGTTAAATCAATCAGCTGAAGATACCAATTAAAATTGTGTTTTTTGTACGTCACAGCAATTTCTAGAAGAACTTAACTGCAAATTAGAAAACTCCGACCTGCGTATGCCCCTCTATACCCCTGTGAGAGTGAAAAAAGTTATGCTCATCAAGTAACTGGGACACAACTCAACCTTGACATGGGGAAAAATAAAGTTCCGTATTAAGTAAGGCTGAAAATAATATGTTGCACTTTGATCTTTTGGAATGGATTCTTGCTGTACTTGCTCCAGGCCCAGAATTCAGAATCCAGAAGACAAGATGAAACACCCCACCCTACCCAAGCACTCCTTTCAGACCCCAGTGCTCTCTCCTCTAGGGAGTGAACCTTATTAAACCCGCCCATTCTCCCCACGGACAACACTCTTCCTATTCTTGAAAATATTATTGAGATTCTTGCACTATCCAGACCTACTGTATTATACGTTCTTCTGCCTTCTCTTGCCTGTTAAATAAAAGCTGATTGAAGAAGCCCATGCTTGTCCTTTAATATGCCAAGGACTTTGAACAGGGCTATGTACCCTGTTGCTTTACAACAATGAATACTTTTTGACAATCAATCAATCAGTGGTATTTATTGAGCATTTACTGTGAATAGAGCACTGTACTAAGCACTTGGGAGTACAATAGAACAGAGTTGGTAGACATGATTCCCACCCACCAGGAGCTTCCAGACTGGTCATCCCCAAAGTAGAGGCACATAAAATATTGAGGCCAAATCACCTTAGAAATGGGGAGATTGGCTAAAGTAATAATAATTATGGAATTTTGTTAAGCACTTACTATGGGTACTAAGTACTGGGGTAGATGCAATAAAATCATGTAGGGCTCAGTCCCTGTCCCATGTAGGTCTCACAGTCTGAAGTAGCAGGGAGAACAGGTAATGAATCTCCATTTTACTGGTGAGAAAACTGAGGCTTAGAGAAGTTAAGTGTCTTGCTCCAGGCCACGCAGTAGGCAAGTGGCAGAGTTAGGATTAGAACTCAGGTCCCCTGACTTCCAGGCCCATGCTCATTCTACTAGGTCATCATCATCATCATCATCAATCGTATTTATTGAGTGCTTACTGTGTGCAGAGCACTGTACTAAGCGCTTGGGAAGTACAAGTTGGCAACATATAGAGACAGTCCCTACCCAACAGTGGGCTCACATTCTAAAAGGTCCCGCTCCCTCCTGTAGGGGACATCCTCTAAGAAGACCAGTTGTCCTGTTTTGGGCAGGACTGACTTAGTTTTGGGGATTCCGTCCTGCTACCCAAAAGACCTATTATGATCCCACTTTTGGCCAAGGTGACCTCTCAGTCATGGCACCATGGACAACAGCTGACAGCAAGTTAGAGGACTGAAGGAGGCTGCCCCTGCTCCTCCTCCTCCTCTTTGTCCTCCTCTTCCTTCTCTTCTTCCTCATGCTGTCCTCCTCCTTTACTTTCTCAGTAGCAGCCACAGCAGTCATTACCACCACTGCCTCCCCAGCTGGACTGGTCCTTGCGGGCCCTTGACAGGACATGTCAACCAGTCATGTTGGAAACTCCTGTCCTCAGCCTGGAAGAGCGAGCAGCGCTGGATTGGACTGGTAATTCTGGTAGGACATGGGTCATGGTGGTTTCCAGCCTTCGTGGCCACTCGTTCTAGGTGTCACCGAGGCCTAGAGATGGCAGAAGAACAGCTGGTTTTGGCAGTGTGGGAGACAGTGAAAGCCCGAGGTGGCAGCACTGGTGGAGGAGGAAGAGGACACTAACACCTTGGTAAAATCCCACCCCTTCCAGCCCCTCTCCCACTTCTTTCTTTTCTTTTTTTGTCTCTTTTTTTTTGGTATTTGGTATGTGCTTACTATGTGTCAAACACTGTTCTAAGTACTGGGAAAGATACAGGTCAGTTAGGTCAGACACAGTCCCCATCTCTCATGGGACTCATAGTCTAAGTGAGAGAGAGAACAGGTATCGAATCCCCATTTTGCAGTTGAGGAAACTAAGGCACAGAGTAGTCAAAGGACTTGCCCAAGATCACGCAGCAAGCACGTGTCAGAGCTGAGATTAGAACCCACATCCTCTGACTCCCAGCCCCATGCTGTAATAATAATAATAATGATGGTATTTGTTAAGCGCTTACTATGTGCGAAGCACTATTCTAAGCACTGGGGCATACAAAGTGATAAGGTTGTTCCACGTGGGGCTCACAGTCTTAATCCCCATTTTATAGATGAGGTAACTGAGGCACAGAAAAGTTAAGTGGCTTGCCCAAGGTCATACGGCTGACAAGTGGAGGAGCTGGGATTCGAGCCCATTACCTCTGACTCCCAAGCCCGCATTCTTTCCACTAAGCCATGCTGCTTCTATCCACAAGGCCAGGCTACTTCTGCCTTTTTCTCCTTTTTCCCTCCTCTCTCCTCCTTCCCCCACTTCCTTTTCTCTCCTTTTCCCCTTCTCCCTCATCATCCTTCTTTTTCCTTTTTCTCACTCCCCACCTGTCCTCTATTGCAGTCCAACCTTTTTCCTTCCATCTCTCCTTCTGCTCTCATCCCCCCTGGACCTTTTAACCACCCCAGATTTGCCTTCGACGCTGAGGAATCCAGTCTCCTTAACTTCCTAGGTGACACCACAAACCAATGAGCTCCTTCTCTAGACTGTAAGCTCATTGAGGGCAGGGAACACATTTATCAACTCTGTTATAGTGTACTCTCCCAAATGCTTAGTACAGTGCACTGTCTACAGTATGCGATATAAATATGATTGATTGATAGTCTCCCCTCTGTCCAGCAGGATGCTAAACTCAATCTGGAGGAATCAAAAAATCCATCAGTGGTATTTATTGAGCACTTACTATGTACAGAGCACTGTACTAAACACTTGGGAAAGTATAATACAATCTTACTACCACACATGTTCTCTGCCCATAATGAGCTTACAGCCTAGAAGGGGTAATGCAGTCTAGAGGGGCCCCCTCACTGAAAGTGGCCCAGGGTGGTTGTTAGCCCTCGGGCATGTGGGCATGTAGAGAAACAGCGTGGCTAGAGTAGCAGCGTGTCTCAGTGGAAAGAGTATGGGCTTTGGAGTCAGAGGTCATGGGTTCAAATCCCGGCTCCGACACACGTCTGCTGCGTGCCCTTGGGCAAGTCACTTAACTTATCTGAGCCTCAGTTCCCTCATCTGGAAAATGGGGATTAAGACTGTGAGGCCCCCGTGGGACAACCTGACCACCTTGTATCCCCCCAGTGCTTAGAACAGTGCTTTGCTTATAGTAAGCGCTTAACAAATACCATTATTATTATTATTATGTGGGACCAGGCTCAGGGGGAGAGGAACAGGATGTCCCAGGCGAGTCCACGGGTGAATAGAATGCTGTCCAATGTCTCTGCTCAGGTCTAGGGGGGTGGGAGAAGCAAAACGTCTAACCCGGGTCACCCTATCTGTAAGGGACGCTGGTGTGGGAGTCCGTGTCCGTGGGTATTCAGGGATGCCAGCCAGCCTCACCACACCCCGTCCCAGCAAGTTCCTGCGCATCGGGACTGCCATGCTCCAAGCATGGTGCCTCTCTATCTGCCCTCTCAGTCCCCTTTCTGCCACTCCCTGCCACCCTGGATGCCCACACTGTTTTTCCAGGAGAAGCACTCCTCTCAAACCCTCGAAGTCTGAGACTAAGAGAAGTAATGAGGAGCAAGCTCCCATGGGCAAAATCATGTCAAATTAGTCCACGGCCTAAGAGGTTCAAGGAGAATTCCACAAAGCATAACGCAAAGCGTTTCACTAAGCAGCTGGCCCCAGGAGATGTGTCTCCAGAGGACTCGTTTCCTCTGCTGGGGAGTCAGAGGGCCGAGGGTTGGAGAGGGTGGAGGGTGGCTCCAGGACTTCGGGTCTTGCTCCCCCAGCTCCTTCAGGCCCATCCTCTAACCTTGCCAGTTTCCAGATCAGGAAGCGAAAATCCACAATCTGGGTGGGACCAGCTGAACACCATGTGGAGAGGCAGTGGGGTGGTGTCCAGAAACCCAAACCCTCTGGAGGATTTGCTCCATGTGTGCAACCCAGAGCAGAGCATTAGGGTGGGTGGTGGTTAGCTCTCCATTTCTCTCCATTCAGATTGGATGCGTTGAGGATTGCTCCCTTTAAATAGATCCATTTAACATCCATTGTTAGAAGTTTCTTGTGTTTCCTCCTTTCTTCCTTTCCCATGTGTTTGTTTAAGAGGCCTCCATTGTGCGGAGTGACTGTTTACTTCTGCTCGGAGCAAATGCCGGCAAAGGCATTCTTTCGGCAGGATTTTTAACAGGCAATGGTTCCAGCGGGGTTTGGCGTCCCTATTTCATCTGGCCATTCAGCTCAGTAAAGGGGGCATGAGGAACCGGCCACCTCCGTAATGAGTCTCATTAACTTCCAATTCATCCGGCATTTTAGACCACCTCTCTTTTAATGACTGTGTTTCCTTGAACTCTGAAGCTTGGGGAAGGGGAGAGCCTGGCACTCCACTATATTTTAATACACGTTTATAGGCCGCTTGCGGGCTGCCTTCTGCCCAACTGCACCACCTTCTAATTAATGTGCCGATTAAGCCCTGGGGACCGGTTAATGAAACACACAGGAGGTGCGGGGTTAAGGGAGTTGGTGGAGGGGGTCATCAGCAGGGGAAGGGCAGGGGGTACATTCTCAAACAACAGGCACCTTTTTGACCAAAAGCCCACTGAGAAGATCGCAGGCGGCATTCGGTCTCTGATATTTTTAAGCTCTCCCAATGATCTCCTGTTAACTGAAAAGCAAAAATTAACCTCAGTGACAGCGCTGGTAGCTCTGCAGTCTATTTTGGCCTGTTCTTTAAGTAAAAAGAGCAACCTAGATGAGAATTTTGTGCTTCACTGGATATTGAAAGATGAGGCAATAAACTGCTAAACTTGAGTAATCACACACTCCCAGAGGAATGCCTCAAATGGGGTTGGTCAAAAACCTTGAAATTCTAGCCTACTGCACACTGCCTGAGCTTTAACATTTGATGAGATTCATTATAGTGGGGGGACTGAATACAAGTGTCTTCTGATTACAGACCGTCCATTAGAAATCCCCACCACCGTGCCTTTCCACAGAGGAGTGTCAATGGGATTAAAATCTCAATTCACCCCCAGTCAATTCTCCAGTAACACGATTTCATTAGAGGCAGGCAGAGAGGAAAATGGAATAGAAAGCGCTGAAACAGCTGGTGTATAAATTATAAAGTGTACTTTCTACTAAGTGAACACACCTTCCGCTGAACCATATGACTAATTAATGTGCAGGGTAGCCGATTTTATTTAAATTGTATTCTTCCTCTCTCCTGTGCTTTGGTTAACAACAGGTTCTTCCAAATCTTGGAAAAAGAAAGATTATGCAAAGCTATCATCATATGAAAATAACATATTAACATACTGCCTGTGAACTGTATCCAATCAGTTCCTTTTCACTGGTGTGTGTACAAAACAATTAAAATCAAATTTATATTGCACTTCTTTAATATATTCCGGCATTAATATAATCAACGAACAAGTGTTAAAAAGTCTTCCAGACCCATTCTTCTTTAAAATGATATGTTTGTTCTCGGGCGTGTGGGTATTTTCAACTCCTTAAAGAGACCCCTTTTCCCTGGCCCTTTGACACTCACTGGGCATTTGGAGCTAGATTTTGGGGAGGGGCTGGCAGGTCAGGGTCACCCAACAATCTAGTCACTCCCATTGGCTGTTCATTGATGGGGCTGGTGGCTCAGTGATATAAAAGCCAAGCGGTCTTCCCCACCATTTCCTAGCCCTGTATCCTCTTGCCTTTTGTGACCAAGTGTTCCTGAAGATTTTCTCAGTTACCCTCGAGGCCCATGCTGAGCCTGGAGCTGGTGGTCATACCCTCCAGCCCCCCTCCTCAGGCAAGTGACCTCCACTCGCCCCCGTCCCCGCTCCACAGCATCCTTCATCCCTTCAGTTCAGAAGAATTCTCATCCCCCTACCTCAACCCAGCCCAGCCTTTTGCCATCCTGATATTGGACTCTGGTCTTCAGGACACCTCTCTGCCTCGGTGCTCCCAAGTGGGTGATGATTCCAAAAGGAGGAAGAGGAGGAAAGGGCCAGAATTATGCTGGGGGGTGGGAAGGAAAAGGTCTAGTTCAGCTGGGGTGGGAGCCATAGAAAGCGGGGAGATGTGAGAACCAGCAAGCTACTCTCCAGGAGTCAAGTGACTTCAAGGAGCAAAACCCTGTTGGAAATTTCGAAATCTGCTGCAAAGTCCCTAGTAGTAAATCCCACCCAACTCTGCTCTTTCCTTTTTTCACCCACTTGCTGACATCCCTCCTCCCTCTCCCCCACCCCCTCTGTGCTACCAAAGCATGGGCCTGGGAGTTCAAAGAACCTGGGTTCTACTCCTGGCTTCACCATTGGTCTGCTGCTTTGTGAACTTGGGCAAGTCACTTAACCTCTCTGTGCCTCAGTTCTCTCATCTGTAAAATGAGGATTATGATTATGGACCCAAGTGGGATGTGGACAGCGTCCAACCTGATTAACTTGTATCTACCCCAGAGCTCAATACAGAGCCTGGAACATAGTAAGCACTTAACAAATACCATAAAAAAGTTACATTAACCATGGAGCCAAGGAGGCACTGGGGCTTAATTTTCCTTGGAAAGGTGGCAGGGCACTAAATATGGACACCTCTCCCTGCCTCTGCCATCTAATGAGACTGTTCCTGCCAGAAAATCAGCACTGGGGGAAGAGGGTGGTTTGAGTCAGGGCAAGAAGGGCTCACTCTAAGGCAACATCCTCTCTGAGGCATGAGACTGTGCAACCTGAGAGGAACCAGCACCTGATCTTGGTCCCTGAGGCAAGCCCCAGAATGCCCTGCTGCAGAGGTATGCCTACCAGGGAACTGCCACCAGATGGGTCTTCCTGGGCCCTGGGAGGGTCAGTGGGCTCTGGGGCATGTCCAGTAGGAGATATCCAGTTGGGAAGGCCTGGAGACCAGATCACATTCATGTCAAAGTGGGTGGGAAGGTCTGGAAGTCCAGGAGCCAAGGAACCTAACCCTCCACCTGCAAGCCAAGAGGTCTTGTCCCTGAGAGGGTTCCTGCCCAGGCCTCCTGGGGTTTGGGGCACAGAGAGGGGCGGGGCAGGGCTGCCCTTTGGGGCTTCTCTGGACTATGAACTCGTTGTGGGCAGGGAACAGATCTACCAACATATGCATTCATTCATTCATTCAATTGTATTTATTGAGTGCTTACTATGTATAGAGCACTGTACTAAGCGCTTGGGAAGTTCAAGTTGGGTTGTACTAAGCGCTTGGGAAGTACAAGTACAACATATCTGTTATATTGGACTCTCCCAAAGGCTTAGTGCAGTGCTCTGCACACAACAAGTGCTCACTATATACCACTGATGGCTTGATAAACTGTAAACTCACTGTGGGCAGGGAATGTGTCTGTACTGTACTCTCTCAAGCACTTAGTAACTATGATTGAATGAATGAGTGAACGGTTGATTATCTGGGCATGAAGCAAAACCAGATAGGGCTGATTTGTTCTACCCTCCTGGGAAGCTCGCGTGAAGAGACTCAAAGCTCGTTGTGGGCAGGGGATGTGTCTGTTTACTGTTATATTGTAATAATAATAATAATTATGGTATTTGTTAAGTGCTTACTATGTGCCGAGCACTGTTCCAAGCACTGGGATAAATACAAGGAAATCAATTTGTCCCACATGGGGCGCATAGTCTTAATCCCCATTTTACAGATGAGGTAACTGAGGCTTAGAGAAGTTAAGTGACTTGCCCAAAGTCACACAGCTGATAATTGGTGGAGTCGGGATTAGAACCAACAACCTCCGACTCCCAATCCCGTGCTCTTTCCACTAAGCCACAATGCTTAGTACAGTGCTCTGCACACAGTAGGCTCTCAATAAATAGGATTTAAGGACTGACTTTCCAGGAAGAATGGAGCCCCTACCTAGCAGGGGGGTAAGGAGGCACTGCTGGGGTGGGAAGGGGAGGGACTGGCAGAGATAAAGAGACCTCTCCAGTCCACACACAGCATTGGATTCTGATTTCCCCTGTGCACCCTCCCCACAAAGCATGTGCTACCAGGGTTCCCACTCCCTCCCTCTTCTGAAGGCCTCTAATAGATTTTAATTCTGGCATGCCCTCGGTAATGATTTTTGTTTCGATGTAACTGTGAAATTGAGTGTTTTGCTTCTGCTCTCCTCAGGTCACTACTGAAAGCCAGAGCGGGATCTTGGAGAATCACAATGTGCTGATTATTCTGAGGCGGCGAGTTTGCGCAATTAGGCAGACCTCGCCAGGCTGTCAGTCAAGGGCCCCCATGGGCTTGCAGCCTCTGCCCCTGGCAGTCTCCTTCCCGTGGGCCATTACTGCTCCAACTTCTGCTCTGCTCCGGCTCAGCCTCCAAGCAGCCAGGACCTCTGGCGCAGGAGAAGGGACTCCCCAGCTCCGCCACTTTCTCGCTGTGTGACCGTGGGTACATTGCTTAACTTCTCTGTGCCTCATCTGTAAAATGGGAGTTAAATACCTGTTCTCTCTCCTACTTGGACTGGGAGTCCCATGCATTGCAGGGACTGTGGGTTTTTTTGTTTTTTAATGGTATTTATGAAGTGCTTACTATGTGTCAGGCACTGTTCTAAGCTCTGGAGTAGAGTCAGGCTCATCAAGTCTGACACTATCCCAGTCCCACATGGGGCTCACAGCCTTACCCTCCATTTTACAGATGAGGGAACTGAGGCACAAAGAAGTTAAGTGATTTGCTCAGAGTCACACCTCAGGCTAGTGGCAGAGTCAGGATTAGAACCCAAGTCCTTCTGACTCCCAGGTCTGTGCACTATCCACTAGGCCACGATGTTGAACCTCATAATCAATTAATCAATCAATCAATTGTCTTTATAGACAGCTTACTGTGTACAGAGCCCTTCACTAAGTGCTTGGGCATGAATGATATAACAGAGGTAGTAGATACATTCCCTACCCATAATGAGCTTAGAATCTAGAGGGGGAGACAGATATTAATATAAATAAATGGTAGCTATGTACATAAGTGCTGTGGGGCTGATAGAGGGGTGAATAAAGGGTGCAAATCCAAGTACAAGAGGGATAATAATAATAATAGTGGCATTTATTAAGTGCTTCCTATGTGCAAAGCACTGTTCTTGGCGCTGGGGAGGTTACAAGGTGATGGTTGACCCAAGGGGGCTCACAGTCTTCATCCCCATTTTACAGATGAGGGAACTGAGGCCCAGAGAAGTTAAGTGACTTGCCCAAAGTCACACAGCTGACAAGTGGCGGAGCCGGGTTTTGAACCCATGACCTGTGACTCCAAAGCCCGTGCTCTTTCCATCGAGCCATGCTGCTTCTCTTAGCTACACTGCTTCTCTTGCCATGCTGCAGGAGGGAGTGGGAGAAGAGGAAATGAGGGCCTAGTCAGGGAAGGCCTCATTATCTTGCAGTAATAATGATGGTATTTACTATGACCCAAGCACTGTTCTAAGCACTGGGGTAGCTACGAGGTAATCAGGTTGTCCCACATGGGGCTCACAGTTATTAAACCCCATTTTACAGATGAGGTAACTGAGGTACTGAGAAGTGAAGTGACTTGCCCAAGGTCACACAGCAGACAAGGGGCAGAGCCAGGATTAGAACCCCCGTCCTCTGACTCCCAAGCCCAGGCTCTTGCCACTAGGACCCCAGCACTTAGTACAGAGCTTGACAAACAGTAAGGGCTTAACAAATACCACAATTATTATTAATGATAATCATTATCATTAATGATTACTGTGATTAGAGGGATAAGTAATTCATGGCTGAGGAGAAGAGAGGGACAGGGTGGGGATGGGAAGCCCAGCTGAGGGTGGTTAGGTATAATCAGTGTGCCACCAGCCTCAAGGAACCCCTGTAGTCTGAAGGTCACTCTGGATCTGGCCAAGATCTCATGCTCATCTGGACAGAGGTAGTTAGACAAGAGACAGCGTTGCTTGGTGGATAGAGCACAGGCCTAGGAGTCAGAAGGACCTCAGTTCTAATCCCGGCTCTGCCGTGTGTCTGCTGTGTGACCTTGGGAAAGTCACTTCACTTCTCTGTTCCCCAGTTACCTCATCTGTAAAATGGTTTTAAGAGTGTGAGCCCCATGTGGGACAGGAACTGTGTCCAACCTGATTAACCTGTAACTACTCCAGCACTTAGAACAGTGCCTGGCACATAGTAAGCACCTAACAAGTACCATAATTAGTATTGTTATTATTAACTTTTCTGGGCCTCCTTTCCCTCCTCAGTAAAATGGGGATTAAGAATGTGAGCCCCTTGTGGGACAGGGACTGTGTCTAACCTGATTCACTTGTATCTACCCCAGCACTTGGAAGAGTGCTTGGCACATACTACGTGCCTGACAAGTATCACAATCATGAGAGAGACATTTGCCTCTGATTGAACAGCCTTTCCATCTGAAACAGGTGGTCTGTTTGGGATTTCAGCTGGAAACTCCTCCCATATGGGGTGACCAGATGTGATCGACGTGTCCCCCCCACCCCCAGTGTGTCCTCAGGGCCTGGACTCAACATCGGCACAGTGTGGCCACCTTACCAATCCAGGAGGGTTAAGAGCCCCCCATGGCTGGGGTGATGGGGTAGGGGGGAGTGGACGACAGGGAAAATAGGTTCATCATTTCTGGGAATCTAGGACAATCTGGGAATTTAAAGCTTTCTTCTTCCCCCACCTCTTGCAACACTTTTCAAGATAGGTTACAGTGCAGCATTCCTTGGACTCTGAGTCAAGTGACTGGGTGGTTCTCCAGTGGAAGTAATATTATAAGTTCATAAATCCATCCAAACTTAAGTTGCAGTAATTATGAGCGCGAGATTGCAGCTTTGCAGTACCCACATTTCGGGGTTTCTGCTGGCTGGAAGCCAAACAAGTAAAATAATCATTAATAACCCTGGGTTCCTATAGAGACGCATAGAGGTGGGAGATTAAATTCCGCCTGGAAGGCGACGGGGTTGGAGCAGAAGAACCTGCAGGGACGAAGTGAGGCTGCCCAAAGAAGTGGATGTTAACAATGCTGATGGGAGAGAGGCTGTGGGTTGGGCGGTGGAGGGAGAAGAGAGGGATGCAGATGGCAGCAATAAGGAAGAGAAGACATCACCAAAGTGCCAATCTGGTTTATAGGCATGGGGTGAAGGTACATGAAAGAGACTAAGAAACAACTGAGAATTGGCTTCTCTCACTACTCTGTTCTAAGACCTCGTCCCCAACAAAGTCTTCCAACCTCAGTGGACACCAAAGGGAGGGTCACCCTCACCCCAGAAGTGATTTGACACACTGCATGGTTTAAGTCAGACTGGAGCCTTTTCTGGACCCAGTGGGAATATTAATGGTGGGGAAAATGTAAGTCCACCACGTGGTCAGTTGGCCTTGCTGCCCCTCACCCAGATAATCCCCTACAATCACCAAAGTCTGCAGAACCTAAAAAATTTAGAATGCACTTACCTAAGGTAGCCAAACCTAATTTTGCTAAGTCGTACCCAATTTCAGACTATAAACTCCTTGGGGGCAGGGGGCAGATCCTTCGATTCTATCACATTATACTCTCCCAAGGGCTTAGTAATAATAACGATGGTATTTGTTAAGTGCTTACTATATGCTGAGCACTGTTCTAAGTGCTAGGGTAGATACAATGTAATCAGGTTGTCCCACGTGGGGCTCACAGTCTAAATCCCCATTTTACAGATGAGATAACTGAGGCACAGAGCAGTTAAATGACTTGCCCAAAGTCACACAGCTGATAGTGGCAGAGCTGGGATTAGAACCCACAGCCTCTGACTCCCAAGCCCGGGATCTTTCCACTATGCCATGGTGCTTCTCTACAGTGCTCCGCACATAGTAATTCATCACCATCAATGATATTTGTTGAGCACTTACTGTGGGCAGAGCACTGTTCTAAGTGCTTGGGAGATCGGAGTTGGTAGACACAATCCCTGCCCACAACCAACTTGCATTCTAGAGGATGAGCTTACAGTCTAGTGTTACTAAGTGGTTAATAAATACCACTGATTGATTGATTTCAGCCTCCCTAACCAGTTTGGATCACTGGGTTCCTCCTATGTCTTTTCATAATGCTCCAATCTGGGGAAAATGAACTGATTTCCAGCGTGTCTGTCTGTTTGACTGCATGGAAACTCGGAAGAAGCCGAGAGCAGGTCCCGAGGCTAGCTCAGGATGGAGCCCAGCACAGACCATGAGGTGGGAGGGTTTAACAGGTACAGACTGAAAATAATCCTTTGGAATGGAGTTTACAAAGCAGTCAGAGAGCTCACAGCTCTAAGCTTATTCCTCCTTACCACATCCTTCCTCAGCCCTATCTTATAGGTGGAAAAACTGAGGCCCAGCGATGGAGAGCAGGGCATTCTGGAACAGATGTGCCTGTGGTGTCGCTATGGATCAGAAACGACTCGACGGCATAAGACAAGACAAGACGTTGCTGACTGGCCCAGGGTGGTCAGTGCAGGACAGAGTGGCTCTGATGATAGTTATCATTATTGTTATTATTATGGTACTTGTTCAGCACTTGCTACGTGCAAAGTAGTGTCCTAAGCACTGGGGTAGATACAAGTTATCCCTCTCCTGCAGACTGTAAGCTTGCTGTGAGCAGGGAATGTGTTTATTATTCCATTGTACTCTCTAAAGTGCTTAGTACATTGCTCTGCATGCAGTGAGTGCTCAATAAATGCAATTGAATAAATTACAGTGATGGCATTTGTTAAGTGCTTACTATGTTCCAGGCACTGTACTAAGCCCTGGTGGGGGGTACAAGCAAATTGAGTTGGACACTGTCCCTGTCCCACATGGGGTTCACAGTCTCAATCCCTATTTTACAGATGAGGTAACTGAGGCCCAGAGAACTACAGTGACTTGCCCAAGGTCACACAGCAGACAAATGGCGGAGCCAGTATTAAAACCCATCACCTTCTGACTCCCATAGCCGCTACACTAGCCTATGAAAGTTAATCAGGTTAGACATGATCCCTGGCCCACATGGGATTCACAGTCTTCATTCCCAGTTTACAGATGAGGTAACTGAGGCCCAGAGAAGTGAAATAACTTGACCAAGGTCTCACCGCAGACAAATGGCAGAACCAGAAGGATTAGACACCCCAGGTCCTTCTAACTCCCAGGCCCGTGCTCTAAGCCATACTGCTTCTCTAACCCATTCCCATCCCTCCAGTGCTCTGTTGTTCTCTCCACCAATTTATTCCCTGTAACCTTCCAGGGGAACTGAATTTGACAGAAATGAACATCTCAGGAGCAAGTTTCAAGTAAGAGTCTGAGTGGGTAGCAGCTGGAGGGGAATAGGTGCCAAAGCAGCGTGACCAGCGTGGCTTAGTGGTAAGAGCATGGGCTTTGGAGTCAGAGGTTATGGGTTCAAATCCCAGCTCCACCAATTGTCAGCTGTGTGACTTTGGGCAAGTCACTTAACTTCTCTGTGCCTTAGATACCTCATCTGTAAAATGGGGATTAAGACTGTGAGCCCCACATGGGACACCCTGATCACCTTGTAACCTCCCCAGCGCTTAGAACAGTGCTTTGCACATAGTAAGCGCTTAATAAATGCTATTAAAAAACCCATCTTGGGGTGATTTGATTTCACTTTCTCCCAGATACCTGGACTGAACCCAGCCCAGAAACCTCACTACCACCATCTATAGCCTAGAGGGGGAACTCTTTGCCTCCATCTTCCCAGCAGGGATGGCTCACTTCTCTCACAGCCTGGATAGCTAAATAGCTTCCTCCCAGCAAGAAGGGAGAAACAGGTAAGAGTAACATATTTGTCTCTGAAACTCCATTTAACCTTCCTCCTTGCAGGCAGCCTGAGTGGAGAGAGAGAGAGAGAGAGAGAGAGAGAGAAAGGGAGGAGGTTGGGCTGCAGATAGCAAGAGTGACCTAATGGAAAGAGCAAGGCCAAGAAAGAGGATCTGGGTTCTAATCCCAGCTCTTCTGCTTGCCTGCTCTGTGGTCTTGGGCAAGTTGGTCAGTTAATTGATTTTATTTGAGTAATTACAGTGTGTAGAGCACTGTACTAAATGCTTGGGAGAGTTTGATAGAACAATAAACAGACATATTCCCTGCCCACATCAAGCTTACAGTTTAGAGGGGGAGACAGGAATTAATAGAAATAAATAAATTAAATAAATCACTTAAATCATTCTAATCTGCAAGCTCCTTGCTTGCAAAGTTCAGCTGTACCTACTAATTTGCTCTGTACTCTCCCAGGAGTGTTGTTTTATTGACTCAGTTTCTCCAGACCTCAGTTTCCAGGGAAGGGGTCTATGGTGTCAGTAAAGGGTCATGGCTGAGAGAAGCAGAGACCGAGTAGAAAGAATCCAGGTCTGGGTGTCAAAAATCCTGGGTTCTAATTCTGGCTCCTCCACTTGCCTGCTGTGCGACCTTGGGCAAATCACTTTTATCTCTCTGGGCTTCAGTTACCTCATCTGTAAAATGGGGCTTAAGATCGTTAGAACCCAGGTCCTTCTGATTATCTGCTCAATATAAGCAGCACAGACCACCTGGAGAGTCATTCATTCATTGTATTTACTGTGCACTTACTATGTGCAGAGCACTGTACTAAGCCTTAAAGGAGAGTTCAATAAACAGATACATTCCCTGTCCTCAATGAGATGATGAACCTTTCATTCAGTCAGTCAGTCAGTCAGTCTCATTGACTGAGTGCTTACTGTGTACGAAGCATTGTACTAAGCGCTTGAGAGAGTTCAACATAACAATAAACAGACACAGTCATTCATTCAATCATATTTATTGAGTACTTACTGTGTGCAGAGCACTGTACTAAGTGCTTGGGAAGTACAAGTTGGGAACATATAGAGATGGTCCCTACCCAACAACAGGCTCACAGCCACAATGAGCTCACAGTCTAGAGAGGGAGACAGACATTAATCTAAATAGATTAAATAAATTTCAGATATCTACATATGTTCTGTGGGGGTGGGAGGGAGGATGAATGAAGGAGCAAGTAAGAGTGGCGCAGAAGGAAGTGGGAGAAGAGGAGAGGAGGGCTCAGTCAGGGAACCTCTACAAGCTTCAGGGTCTTCACGGCTTTTCCCCAGTTTCTGAGTGACTGCCTCAGGCCCTATCGGACTGCTGGGCAGGAATTGACTAGTCATCCTGGCTCTGTGGGCACCGGGGCAACTCTAGCCACCAGGATCTGGATGAAATGGAGCCTCTGGATCCCCGTTTCAGAGCCAAGGGAAATGGGCAGATCTGGTCTGACTTTTTATGCCAGGGGCTTGACCGTTAAAGAGAAGAAATGAAAGAGGAAAAAGGAAGGGAGGAAGCGGTAAAGAAAAAGAAGGGCCTGGAAGTCAGAAGAATGTAGGTTCTAATTCCGACTCTGCCACTGTCTGCTGTGTGACCTTGGGGAAGTCACTTTACTTCTCTTTGATTCAGTTAGTTCATCTGTAAAACGGGGATTAAAACTGAGCCCTATGTGGGACAGGGACCATGTCCAACCTGATTACCTTGAATCTACCCCAGTGCTTAGTACAGTGCCTGGCATGTAGTAAGTGCTTAACAAATACCATAAAAAGGAGGAGAACAGGAAGAAGGATACAAAGAGAAGAAAACAGGAAGAGAAGAGGAGGAAGAAGACGAGCAGCAGGAGGGGGAGGAGGGCGAGGATAGTGGTCGTAGGGCTATAGCTGGCCAGGAGTCCTGGACCAGGACACCCGTAGCCAGAGCAGGTGGCTGAGCTGGGCATCCAAAGAACTGGCTGAAGCTTTGTTATATTGTACTCTCCCAAGCGCTTAGTATAGTGCTCTGCACACAGTAAGCACTCAGTAAATACAATTGAACGAATCAATGAACCAAAAGAAGGGATGAAGGAAAGAAAGAATTTGTCCCTTGCCAAGAGCAGCATGGGACTGACTCCCCCGAGGGGTCCATCTGGCTGGCCATGGCGGACGTTGAGAAGTGTTAGGGCATGGGCCATGGGGAGAGTGTGGGCACTCCTGGAGGGGGGGTGGGGAGAGGGCAGCCACATCTCTGGTAACCCCTTGGCTTCACTTTGATTGGCCACCCACTTCGCCTTCCCCTGGGACTAGCCCTGCCTCTCAACAGCCCCAGCGTCATGTCATTCCACAACCTGACACTGGTGAGACGGGACCTAAGACCCCTCACCGGCCATGCCCAGCAGAGAACCTGGAAATCTGTGCTGCCTTTCGGAGAGGGAGGAGAGTCAATGTTCCACTCAATTGCCCCTGCCCCAGAGCCCAGAGCCGGTAGTCTCTCTTTCCATGCAGTGGGACTGAACGGTCTTTGGTCCCAAAGAAGAAGGATGGTCTAGCGGATAGAGCACCGGCTTGGCTTTTAATCCTGGCTCTTCCACTTATCTGCTCTATGATCTTGGGCAAGTCGCTTCACTTCTCTGTGCAACCAACCTGCGTCTTGGGAAGTTGGGAACATATAGAGACGGTCACTACCCAACAACAGGCTCACAGCCACAATAAGCTCACAGTCTAGAGAGGGAGACAGACATTAATATAAATAGATTAAATAAATTTCAGATACATGCATATGTTCTGTGGGGGTGGGAAGGAGGATGAATGAAGGATGAATGAACTTGTACTTACCTTCTATCTATCCCAGAGCTTAGCACACTGCCTGGCAAATAGTAACACCATAAAAACACCCAGTAAAACAGCTCTGGCCCCTAGCTGCAGGACGGGGTGCAGTGCCAGCACTACGGAGGCACCAGCCTGTGAGCACTGGAGCTGGGGGCTGGAAGGTCTGTGCTAGCCTCTAAGGAGGGGCCGCCCCCAGCTCACCAGGGCAGAGCGA